>NC_091180.1:11122623-11207623 GCF_040958095.1 Procambarus clarkii | reverse complement strand
ACTCTGGCTACGCCTTTTGCTGAGGGGCAAAGCACAGCACGGGAGCAGCACCTCCTCCGTCATGACGACAGGCGGTCGCTCCCTCGCACCACACCAGCAACAAACACAGCGGCTGCTGCTGATGATGCCACGGCTGTTACTGTCCCCCAGCCAACGCACTGAAAATCCGAATTTGGCCGTCTGACGGCTTGCGCCAGACACGCCGTCACTTCGGTTTCAGCAAGCGTTGCTTATAGGCCCCACAACTGTGGCAGCGGCTACCACTAGGGTGCACACATGCCAACGAAATTATAACAATAATAATAATAACAACAGTAGTAGTATAGCACTACTTCTGTGCGCACACGCCTCTCTCTCATACATGCACCTGTGTACTGGTGTAATTTACTCGTTCATGAGCGTTATTGGCACCATTTCTTCTCTCTCTCGAATTCTGCTAGGCCAAAGTAAATGAAATCCGGTTGAGTCGGTCCGTAGAGAGTGTGTGTGATAGGCGGGAGGTTCCTCAAGCGTTCAATTTCCCTGGCACACTACTACCTCTGGACGGCGACGCATGGCATGTCGCTTCCGACCCGGTCCTCTAGCCATACCCTTGTGTTGTGCCATCCAGTCCACGGAGGGGTGGAAACTGGCGGCTTTGCTTGCTGCACGTCTGTGGGACAATCGGATCCGCAGCAGACGTCGAGTGTTTTCTCACTCAAAGGGCGGCAGGCCTCTGTTGCAGAAATAGGACGAAAAGCGTCTTTCTTTCACAGCATGATGAGGTGTGCTAGGGGCTCGTTTGTCAAATATTAGGGGGACTCCCGGTTTGCCTCCTGCCTTCTCATTCGGGGGGCAGTGGCGGGCGTCGTTCCCCAGAGCAGGCCAAAGCGCATCGTTGAGCCTGCCAAAGAGCAGAATATGGAGGCCGCAACAGCTACTCGCCCGATGGATGTTATTCCGACCCTCGCGCAGGAGTGGCGACAGTACACATATCAGGACTGCCGCCGCAATGTGCGTTCGACTTGTCGATGTATCTGGTATTCTTGCGATTCACATACCGACACGCAGTTAGCTGCGGTCTTCATCGACCCACGAGCCAAGTGATCCACCGTTAAGAGTTGTATATGTTTTTATTAAGGCCTGTCGGCCGTCTATCACTCCATCATAGGAGGACGTAATGTATGGGGGGTTTGATAGGGCTGGTAAGAGCCCGACTTTGGTTAGAAGACACATAAAATGCTTTTTTTCTCTCTCCCCTTTTTCCTCCTCTGCCGCACACGTACATTTACGTTTACAGTAGAGTGAAGGCGGGGAGGGAGGGGCCCACTGGGAAGCGTGTCAAGGAAAACCCAGCACTAGACGCCGCCAGAGTAGCAGGCGCCGGCCCTGTCAACGAGAGGAGCAGTAGCGTCTTCGCCTGCTGCTTTCTCTCTATGGTGTGGGTGCCGGAAGCCACTGAGCGACCGGGGACAAGGAAGAAAGATGTCGGTGACGGGTGTCGCGAGCCCCAACAGATGACTCTAAAGCAGTATACGGCGCTAGGACTGTGACCTGCGCCGGTCGGACTGACTGACATGTCATGTCAGTCCGACATCACAGACCTGTTATTGTCTCACAGTGGGTGTTGATCTCCCCGCCGTTTATCCGCTTTCTCCTTTCCCACGGCAATTGGGTGCGGCTCCCAAGGCTACCCTTGCCTTCTTCGCATTGAAGAATACTCGAACGACGACGACGAGCCGATGGTTGCAGCTCTCGCGTCACAAACTGTAATGATCCTTCCGCAGGTTCACCTACGGAAACCTTGTTACGACTTTTACTTCCTCTAAATGATCAAGTTTGGACATCTTTCCGTCAGCTCGAGGCGAGAACCCCTTGCGCCGAGACGCGAGGGGTAGAACATCCAAGAGCGCCAGTCCGAAGGCCTCACTAAATCATTCAATCGGTAGTAGCGACGGGCGGTGTGTACAAAGGGCAGGGACGTAATCAGCGCAAGCTGATGACTTGCACTTACTGGGAATTCCTCGTTCATGGGAAACAATTGCAAGCCCCAATCCCTATCATGAAGGGGATTGAACGGGTTACCCGCTCCTCTCGGAGGGGGAGAACACGTTGATCTCTTCAGTGTAGCGCGCGTGCGGCCCAGAACATCTAAGGGCATCACAGACCTGTTATTGCTCAATCTCGTGCGGCTAGAATTGCCGCTAATCCCTCTAAGAAGAAGTTGCGAACTGGACACCAATTGCTGGAGATCCGTCGACTAGTTAATAGGCCAGAGTCTCGTTCGTTATCGGAATTAACCAGACAAATCGCTCCACCAACTAAGAACGGCCATGCACCACCACCCACCGAATCGAGAAAGAGCTCTCAATCTGTCAATCCTTCCGGTGTCTGGGCCTGGTGAGGTTCCCCGTGTTGAGTCAAATTAAGCCGCAGGCTCCACTCCTGGTGGTGCCCTTCCGTCAATTCCTTTAAGTTTCAGCTTTGCAACCATACTTCCCCCGGAACCCAAAGACTTTGGTTTCCCGGAAGCTGCCCGCCGGGTCATGGGAATAACGCCGGCGGATCGCTAGTTGGCATCGTTTATGGTTAGAACTAGGGCGGTATCTGATCGCCTTCGAACCTCTAACTTTCGTTCTTGATTAATGAAAACATCCTTGGCAAATGCTTTCGCAGTAGTTCGTCTTGCGACGGTCCAAGAATTTCACCTCTAGCGTCGCAGTACGAATGCCCCCGCCTGTTCCTATTAGTCATTACCTCAGGTTCCGAAAACCAACAAAATAGAACCGAGGTCCTATTCCATTATTCCATGCATAGACATTCAGGCCATTAAAGTAGCCTGCTCTGAGCACTCTAATTTTTTCAAAGTAAACGTGCCGGCCACTCGGGACACTCGATGAAGAGCACCCCGTGCGAGCCGGCGGGGCTAGTTAGCTGTTCGGAGCGTGACAGTAAGCACCAGGCGGTGTACCGTCAGTCCGGAACTGAGATCCAACTACGAGCTTTTTAACCGCAACAACTTTAATATACGCTATTGGAGCTGGAATTACCGCGGCTGCTGGCACCAGACTTGCCCTCCAATAGATCCTCGTTAAAGGATTTAAAGTGTACTCATTCCGATTGCGAGGCCTCGGATGAGTCTCGCATCGTTATTTTTCGTCACTACCTCCCCGTGCCGGGAGTGGGTAATTTGCGTGCCTGCTGCCTTCCTTAGATGTGGTAGCCGTTTCTCAGGCTCCCTCTCCGGAATCGAACCCTGATTCCCCGTTACCCGTTATAGCCATTGTAGGCGCATAACCTACAATCGAAAGCTGATAAGGCAGACACTTGAAGGATGCGGCGCCGGTGCGGAGACCGTGCGCTCAGCAAAAAGTTATTCAGATTCACCACGGGTGGGTTAACGGACCGAGGCCCGACCAGTTTTGAACTAATAAAAGCGCTCTTCCCTTGCGGTCAGAGACGTGATGCATGTATTAGCTCTAGAATTACCACAGTTATCCAAGTAAGTGGGTTTACAGATCCAATGAAACATAGCTGATTTAATGAGCCATTCGCGGTTTCGCCTTAACTCGGCTTGTACTTACACATGCATGGCTTAATCTTTGAGACAAGCATATGACTACTGGCAGGATCAACCAGGTAGCTCAACAGTACTACTGATATATAGTACACAAGACACACACACACACCCCTCGCTCCCCTCGGTTTTGCGTTTTAATCCTGCTTTGCAAGTTAAATCTCACTATGGACTCTCTAGCAGCCCGACAGTATGGCGTTATGTCGATACGTTAGACGAACAGAGGCGGAGGAGAGCAGTTACTCCGCGTGGACGAACGATCATAACTACCCCGCCGAGATTACTCCTGCTCGTCATTGTCGTCATTCAACACGGCAAGCTGGAAAAACAGGAGGAGGAGCAGTAGTAAGTGAGTAGGTGGTGGTGGTCTTTTTCGTTTTGGTAGGGACGCGAGTCTTATTTTCCTCGGCGTCACCCCTTTTATATGAAAGGAACCGTCGGAAATGCATCCGAGGTGCCGTGTGGTTTGTCGCCTCCTCGTTGGTGGAGAGAGGCGACGCCACAGTGTTTTTGTTCAGCCTTCCCATGACATGGAAGAAGGTTGGTGCTCTGTTCCCATGCACACAGACCGATCGATAGCTGACTCGATGTGCAGTCGTAGGCTGGAGAAGTGATCGCACGGAGATCGGAAGGAATCGTCGTGACACAATACAGAGGCGCTGCTTTGAAGGCCTCTCGAGCCTCACGACGTGCGCGATTACGGGCGCTCTCGCCTAATGCTACGTATGTCTAGCAGAATGCAAGTTCGCCTCGCGCACCGGACCCGAGATGCCGCAGCGTGTGCAGTGACAGTTCTCAGTTTGCATCGAGCATCGGGATCATGCTCTTGCGGGAAGGAGGATGATGGGGGGTTGTGTGGAGAGAGAGCTGCTGCCGAAACAAACTACTCACTCCAGGGAGGAATTGAAGGCAATTCTCGAGCCACACGACATGCGCGAGTTTCGCCGACCGTCTTCGCCCACTGTTACGTATGTCTAACACATGAACAAGATCGGTCGCACGCGCACACCGGACCCCGAGGTGCCTGGGCTCTGGAACCACACGACATGTGCGAGGAGGGCCGCCTTCGCCTGCAAGTTACGTATGTCTAACAAGACGCAATGGTCGGTCGCTCACACACCGGACTCCAAATACCTCAGCCTATGTGGCATTTGCCCCGCGACAGACAGGCAGGTTCCCCATTGGCGCCGGTGAACGAGAAGCAGTTCGCAACCGCACCGGAACCCAGAACCTGTGATCCAATCCCGCGACAGGCAAAACACCGTCTGGTTCCCCAATTACTCCGGTATACGTCTGCGGCAAACAGTTCGCTACCGCACCGGAACCGAGAACCAGCACCCTAACAGTGGGGGAAGAGAAAGGAGCCCACGCACCAAAACAATGGAATACATTTGCTCCTTCTCTCTGGCGACAACGAGACACAATGTCGCCAAGACGCCGGTAGTAGGTTCAGCCAGCCACCGAGTCTCCCCCTTTATATAGCTATATCTAACGTCCATGGAAGGCCATCTCGGACCACACGACATGCGCGAGTTTCGCCGACCGTCTTCGCCCACTGTTACGTATGTCTAACACATGAACAAGATCGGTCGCACGCGCACACCGGACCCGAGATGCCTGGCTCTGGAACCACACGACATGTGCAAGGAGGGCCGCCTTCGCCTAATGTTACGTATGTCTAACAGAACGCAATGGTCGGTCACTCACACACCGGACTCCAAATACCTCAGCCTATGTGGCATTTGCCCCGCGACAGACAGGCAGGTTCCCCATTGGCGCCGGTGAACGAGAAGCAGTTCGCAACCGCACCGGAACCCAGAACCTGTGATCCAATCCCGCGACAGGCAAAACACCGTCTGGTTCCCCAATTACTCCGGTATACGTCTGCGGCAAACAGTTCGCTACCGCACCGGAACCGAGAACCAGCACCCTAACAGTGGGGGAAGAGAAAGGAGCCCACGTACCAAAACAATGGAATACATTTGCTCCTTCTCTCTGGCGACAACGAGACACAATGTCGCCAAGACGCCGGTAGTTGTCAGCCAGCCACCGCGTCTCCCCCTTTATATAGCTATATCTAATGTGCATGGAAGGCCATCTCGGACCACACGACATGCGCGAGTTTCGCCGACCGTCTTCGCCCACTGTTACGTATGTCTAACACATGAACAAGATCGGTCGCACGCGCACACCGGACCCGAGATGCCTGGCTCTGGAACCACACGACATGTGCAAGGAGGGCCGCCTTCGCCTAATGTTACGTATGTCTAACAGAACGCAATGGTCGGTCACTCACACACCGGACTCCAAATACCTCGGCATATGTACCCCGCGACAGGTAAAAGGCTGGTTCCCCATTTACTCCGGTAAACGTCTGCGGCAAACAGTTCGCTACCGCACCGGAACCGAGAACCAACACCGTGGAATGGGGGAAGGGAAAGTAGCCAACGCACCAAAACAATGGAAAACATTTGCTCCTTCCCTCTGGCAACAACGAGACTTAGAATGTCGCCAAGACGCAGGTAGTTGTCAGTAGTCTCCCTCGCATGGTCCCCTAAGACAGCAGGTTACCCACGAGAAAGGTGCCACAGACACCAGGTCTCCCCTATATATATCGAATGGGTCAAGGTGATGTCGTCACTTCGTGCAAATTGAGCTCAAATGGTCGCCCAGCTCTCGCTGTGCTGTGGTCTAAGCACGAAAACCCCTGATGTACCATGTCCCAGTTCTGGAAAAAGGTACACTCCGGCGCTCGATTTCGGCCAGAATGCCGAACTTGCCTCCCAATTCCTTTCAGGTCTGAGAGCCTTGAAGGACAATAGGGTTACCGGACCAGGCACTTGCAAGGGAGTCAGGGTTACGTTTCGCCGTTTCGGTACCCTCCATCCGATTTGGACGAGATTGAAAACGGAAGCACTTGGGCCGAAGGCCGACGCGGGACTCTAGTCGCCGGGCCCGGCTCTAGCCCCTGGACCCGGGTTAAGTTGTGCCGTTTCCGTACCCCTCGTCCGATTTGGACGAGATTGAAAACAGAAGCACTCGGGTCGGAGGCCGACGCGGGACTCTAGTCCCCGGGCCCGGCTCTAGCTACTGGACCCGGCTGGCAAAACGTAACTTCGGCGCCCTCCGTCCGATTTCCGCGAGACTGAAAACGCAAACGCCCAACCGGAAGCACACCGCTGGGCTTTAGTCCCTGGGTCCGGCTCTAGCTCTGGGGCCCGGCTAGCCGCTGTTAACTTCGGCGCCCGCCGTCTGATTTCGACGAGACTGAAAACGCCAGCTCTGCCGGCAAAGACGGCTACTCAACAATAGCCGATGGGCTCGGCTCTAGCTCCGGGACCCGGCTCGCCGCTGGTATCTTCGGCGCCTGCCGTCCGATTTCCGCGGGGCCGACCACGCCAGCACCCGCATCCAAAGTAGGTTACCCGGCAGTAGCCGACAAATCCGGCTCTAGCTCCTGGACCCGGCTGGCCACTGGTAAATTCGGCACCCGCCGTACGATTTCCGCGGGACTGAACACACCTTCTTCCTGCATCGGAGGAAGGTACTCGGCAATAGCCGTTGGGCCCGGCTCTAGCCACTGGACCCTGGTCTCCGGTGGTAACTTCTTCGGCGCCACCGGCCCAATTCGACCAGACCCGAGCTGACGACAGGGAGAAAGGCACACTCGCTCAGGTAACTTTGTTCGAGAACATATCCCGGCTCCCGACGACACCGGCAACGCTCGCATGCTACACGAGAAACACTGCTGGCGCGACCGCCACACACCGGGCAGGAGCAGGCCGTCACGCCAGGCCAGGCATTCTCTGTGCCGGAGCATTGCCGGAGACTGGACGAGGTCCAGCGGGTAAACGGCGGGAGTAAGCCGCTCGCCTAACAGTCCAGGTTTGCACCTCCCTCCCCCCCATCTCCGGTTTCCTCCCTGCCCTCAGCCGCCTGACAGGACTCTCTCGACGCCACACCGAGCCACAGTGGGTCGTCTCGCCATTCTCTCTTGGTGCCACACCATGGACGGATCCTAGCCCGCCTTTTGAGTTCGAATCTCCGTTTTCGGCGACCCACCTTAACACCCCCCCTCTCCTCACCCATCCAGAGCCCAACCCCACCCCCAACCCCCCCAAGTCCTCGTCTCTGCTTTTCCTTCCTGCCCTCAGCCACCTGAAAGATCTACTCGACGGTTTCACCGAGCCACAGTGAGGTCGTCTCTGAATTTCCTCCCTGTCCCCAGCCGCCTCACAGCACTCTCTCGACGACGCACCCAGCCCTCAGTGGGTCGTCTCTCCGTTTCCTCCCTGTCCTCAGCCGCCTCACAGCACTCTCTCGACGACGCACCGAGCCCTCGGTGGGTCGTCTCTCCGTTTCCTCCCTGTCCTCAGCCGCCTCACAGGACTCTCTCGACGCCTCACCCTGCCACAGTGGGTCGTCTCTCCGTTCTGTCTCTGTGTCGGATCAGGGACGGATCCTAGCCCGCCGTTTGAGGTCGAATCTCCGTTTTCGGCGACCCACCTTAACACCCCCCCTCCCCTCACCCATCCAGAGCCCAACCCCACCCCCTACCCCCCCAAGTCCTCGTCTCTGCTTTTCCTTCCTGCCCTCAGCCACCTGAAAGATCTACTCGACGGTTTCACCGAGCCACAGTGAGGTCGTCTCTGAATTTCCTCCCTGTCCCCAGCCGCCTCACAGCACTCTCTCGACGACGCACCCAGCCCTCAGTGGGTCGTCTCTCCGTTTCCTCCCTGTCCTCAGCCGCCTCACAGCACTCTCTCGACGACGCACCGAGCCCTCGGTGGGTCGTCTCTCCGTTTCCTCCCTGTCCTCAGCCGCCTCACAGGACTCTCTCGACGCCTCACCCTGCCACAGTGGGTCGTCTCTCCGTTCTGTCTCTGTGTCGGATCAGGGACGGATCCTAGCCCGCCGTTTGAGGTCGAATCTCCGTTTTCGGCGACCCACCTTAACACCCCCCCTCCCCTCACCCATCCAGAGCCCAACCCCACCCCCTACCCCCCCAAGTCCTCGTCTCTGCTTTTCCTTCCTGCCCTCAGCCACCTGAAAGATCTACTCGACGGTTTCACCGAGCCACAGTGAGGTCGTCTCTGAATTTCCTCCCTGTCCCCAGCCGCCTCACAGCACTCTCTCGACGACGCACCCAGCCCTCAGTGGGTCGTCTCTCCGTTTCCTCCCTGTCCTCAGCCGCCTCACAGCACTCTCTCGACGACGCACCGAGCCCTCGGTGGGTCGTCTCTCCGTTTCCTCCCTGTCCTCAGCCGCCTCACAGGACTCTCTCGACGCCTCACCCTGCCACAGTGGGTCGTCTCTCCGTTCTGTCTCTGTGTCGGATCAGGGACGGATCCTAGCCCGCCGTTTGAGGTCGAATCTCCGTTTTCGGCGACCCACCTTAACACCCCCCCTCCCCTCACCCATCCAGAGCCCAACCCCACCCCCTACCCCCCCAAGTCCTCGTCTCTGCTTTTCCTTCCTGCCCTCAGCCACCTGAAAGATCTACTCGACGGTTTCACCGAGCCACAGTGAGGTCGTCTCTGAATTTCCTCCCTGTCCCCAGCCGCCTCACAGCACTCTCTCGACGACGCACCCAGCCCTCAGTGGGTCGTCTCTCCGTTTCCTCCCTGTCCTCAGCCGCCTCACAGCACTCTCTCGACGACGCACCGAGCCCTCGGTGGGTCGTCTCTCCGTTTCCTCCCTGTCCTCAGCCGCCTCACAGGACTCTCTCGACGCCTCACCCTGCCACAGTGGGTCGTCTCTCCGTTCTGTCTCTGTGTCGGATCAGGGACGGATCCTAGCCCGCCATTTGAGGTCGAATCTCCGTTTTCGGCGACCCACCTTAACACCCCCCCTCCCCTCACCCATCCAGAGCCCTACCCCACCCCCTACCCCCCCAAGTCCTCGCCTCTGCTTTTCCTTCCTGCCCTCAGCCACCTGAAAGATCTACTCGACGGTTTCACCGAGCCACAGTGAGGTCGTCTCTCAATTTCCTCCCTGTCCCCAGCCGCCTCACAGCACTCTCTCGACGACGCACCCAGCCCTCAGTGGGGTCGTCTCTCCGTTTCCTCCCTGCCCTCAGCCGCCTCACAGGACTCTCTCGACGCCGCACCGAGCCCTCAGTGGGTCGTCTCTCCGTTTCCTCCCTGTGCTCATCCGCCTCACAGGACTCTCTCGACGCCTCACCCTGCCACAGTGGGTCGTCTCTCCGTTCTGTCTCTGTGTCGGATCAGGGACGGATCCTAGCCCGCCATTTGAGGTCGAGTCTCCGTTTTCGGCGACCCACCTTAACACCCCCCCTCCCCTCACCCATCCAGAGCCCTACCCCACCCCCTACCCCCCCAAGTCCTCGCCTCTGCTTTTCCTTCCTGCCCTCAGCCACCTGAAAGATCTACTCGACGGTTTCACCGAGCCACAGTGAGGTCGTCTCTCAATTTCCTCCCTGTCCCCAGCCGCCTCACAGCACTCTCTCGACGACGCACCCAGCCCTCAGTGGGGTCGTCTCTCCGTTTCCTCCCTGCCCTCAGCCGCCTCACAGGACTCTCTCGACGCCGCACCGAGCCCTCAGTGGGTCGTCTCTCCGTTTCCTCCCTGTGCTCATCCGCCTCACAGGACTCTCTCGACGCCTCACCCTGCCACAGTGGGTCGTCTCTCCGTTCTGTCTCTGTGTCGGATCAGGGACGGATCCTAGCCCGGCATTTGAGGTCGAGTCTCCGTTTTCGGCGACCCACCTTAACACCCCCCCTCCCCTCACCCATCCAGAGCCCTTCCCCACCCCCTACCCCCCCAAGTCCTCGCCTCTGCTTTTCCTTCCTGCCCTCAGCCACCTGAAAGATCTACTCGACGGTTTCACCGAGCCACAGTGAGGTCGTCTCTCAATTTCCTCCCTGCCCTCAGCCGCCTGACAGAACTACTCGACGGCTCATCGAGCCACAGTGAGTTCGTCTTTCCATTTCCTCCCTGTCCTCAGCCGCCTCACAGCACTCTCTCGACGACGCACCGAGCCCTCGGTGGGTCGTCTCTCCGTTTCCTCCCTGTCCTCAGCCGCCTCACAGGACTCTATCGACGCCTCACCCTGCCACAGTGGGTCGTCTCTCCGTTCTGTCTCTGTGTCGGATCAGGGACGGATCCTAGCCCGCCATTTGAGGTCGAATCTCCGTTTTCGGCGACCCACCTTAACACCCCCCCTCCCCTCACCCATCCAGAGCCCTACCCCACCCCCTACCCCCCCAAGTCCTCGCCTCTGCTTTTCCTTCCTGCCCTCAGCCACCTGAAAGATCTACTCGACGGTTTCACCGAGCCACAGTGAGGTCGTCTCTCAATTTCCTCCCTGCCCTCAGCCGCCTGACAGAACTACTCGACGGCTCATCGAGCCACAGTGAGTTCGTCTTTCCATTTCCTCCCTGTCCTCAGCCGCCTCACAGCACTCTCTCGACGACGCACCGAGCCCTCGGTGGGTCGTCTCTCCGTTTCCTCCCTGTCCTCAGCCGCCTCACAGGACTCTATCGACGCCTCACCCTGCCACAGTGGGTCGTCTCTCCGTTCTGTCTCTGTGTCGGATCAGGGACGGATCCTAGCCCGCCTTTTGAGTTCGAATCTCCGTTTTCGGCGACCCACCTTAACACCCCCCCTCCCCTCACCCACCCAGAGCCCATCCCCACCCCCTACCCCCCCAAGTCGTCGTCTCTCCTTTTCCTCCCTGCCCTCAGCCGCCTGACAGAACTACTCGACGCCGCATCGTTCCCTCAGTGGGTCGTCTCTCCGTTTCCTCCCTGTCCTCAGCCGCCTCACAGGCTTCACTCCGACGCTGCACCGAGCCTCAGTGGGTCGTCTCGCCATTCTCTCTTGGTGCCACACCATGGACGGATCCGAGCACACGCCGAGCAGGCAAGCAGGCGTAATTCGCGGGACTAAGGCTCACTCACTCAATAGGTCAGAGTGGCCGGCAGCAAACAAACCCCTTCCTTTCACTTTGCGCCTTTTCGACCTTGTCCTTGTCCTCGTCCTTGTTTTCGTCCTCGAAAAGGACGGGGCCACCTGCCCACCATAACATAGTGGTTGTAAAAAGACTAAACACTGCTAGATAGGATACACTGAGGTAGACTATGCAATCTTTCTCTCCCTTACGTCAGTGCGTTATCATTTCTTTCAAAGCTGGCTGCCTACCTGTGATAGAGCAACAACAGCCGGGCACTGCAGTGTGGTGCCTTGTCGCATGGACACACAGACGCCTGGGACACACACTAGCTACAGTAGCCAGCCAGCCAGCCAGCCAGCCAGCCAGCCAGCCAGCCAGCCAGCAGCAAATGCCGTCGCCGCCACGTCTTCAAAGGCTCTCGTCGGAGGAAATTACGTCATCGGGACGCGTGACGAAACCTCCAGCCTTAGAGGGAGAAGTCTTAGTGGATCGCAGTGAGGATGCTGCTCTGCCACCTACAACACCCTGACCGGTACGTAAGTCGTCTACGAACGATTCGGTACAGCACATTAGCATTAGATATTTCCATATTTGGGATGGAGGCGCCCGCACTGTTTGGCGCGACTCCCCCGGGTTCCCCTTACATGGGTCCATTCCAAGCACCGCCCCTCGCCTCGCCTCCCTCCTCCCGAGAGAGAGAGAGAGACGGAAGTCCGGAACGGCACGGGTGACTCCTTTAGACTCCGGTCTTTGACCATTCCAATGCCAGCCGTACACGATATCTTTGCATAGAAACGAAGAAAACGGGAAATATTGCCTAAAGCATGGTAACAAAGAAAACGGGAAATATTGCATAAAGCATCAATATGACAGAAACAAAGAAAAACGAGAAACAAAGAAAACGGGAAATATTGCCTAAAGCATAGAAACAAAGAAAACGGGAAATATTGCCTAAAGCATCAATATTTGGTTTAAATCACATAAGGGAAAGTTAAATGACAAACGTCCAAATATTGCCAAATTCGATGATTTTAAGTTTAAAACAAAATACTAGATAACTTGCTGAAAGTTATCGACCGTAGCTTCGAGACGAGTTTCGTGTTATTTAGATAATTAAAAAGCATATGAAAATGACGTTTCCAATACAAATGATAAAAATAACAATTTCTTCAACAGTTTTTACTCTAGAGTTTCTGATATTAAACTATATGCAATAAAAATTGGATTTCTCCCCTCATCAATCACTGTATTAACGAAGTACAAATAATTAAATCATCAAGCGGAGCTTCGTGTAATTAGATCATTAAAGAAGCATATGAAAATGACTTTTCTAATACAAATGATAAAAATAACAGTGTTTTCAATATAATTTTCTATAGAGTTCATGATTTTAAGCTTATACTACTTAAAGGAGATGTACACGTAAAACCAGCTTTAATCCGGCTAAAACGTCGATATATGCAATAAAAATTGGATTTCTCTCCTTATCAATATCTTACTCTCTGTCTTATACATATAGGTAAATCATCAAGCACAGCTTCATGGTTTCTAGATCATTAAGGAAGCATATGAAAATGACGTTTCCAATACAAATGATAAAAATAACAATTTCTTCAACAGTTTTTACTATACAGTTTCTGATATTAAACTATCAGAGCCGCGATCCGCTCCGAGGACATTATCAGGTGGGGAGTTTGACTGGGGCTGTACATCTGTCAAATGATAACACAGGTGTCCTAAGGCCAGTTCAGCGTGGACAGAAACCTCGCGTAGAGCAAAAGGGCAAATGCTGGCTTGATCCTGATTTTCAGTACGAATACGGACTGCGAAAGCAAGGCCTATCGATCCTTTTGACTTTAGGAGTTTTAAGCAAGAGGTGTCAGAAAAGTTACTACAGGGATAACTGGCTTGTGGCGGCCAAGCGTTCATAGCGACGTCGCTTTTTGATCCTTCGATGTCGGCTCTTCCTATCATTGTGAAGCAGAATTCACCAAGCGTTGGATTGTTCACCCACCAATAGGGAACGTGAGCTGGGTTTAGACCGTCGTGAGATAGGTTAGTTTTACCCTACTGTTAAACTGTGTCGTTGCGACAGCAGTCCTGCTCAGTACGAGAGGAACGGTAGGTCCGGACAAATGGTTCCGTTCTTGGTCGATCGGCCAGTGGAGCGAGGCTACGTCCGTGGGATTATGCCTCAAAGCCTCTAAGGCAGAATCCCGGCTGGAGATTCGATCCTTCGTTATCGAGCGGAGCATCGTGTTATTTTGATCATTAAAATGCATATGAAAATGACGTTTCCAATATAAATGATAAAAATTACTTTGATTTCAATAGAATTTCGTGTAGAGTTCATGATTATAAGGTAATATTACTTACAGGAGCTGTACATGTAAAACAGCTCTAGTACGGCTGAAACGTCGATATATGCAATAAAAATTGGATTTCTCCCCTCATCAATCACTGTATTAACGAAGTACAAATAATTAAATCATCAAGCGGAGCTTCGTGTAATTAGATCATTAAAGAAGCATATGAAAATGACTTTTCTAATACAAATGATAAAAATAACAGTGTTTTCAATATAATTTTCTATAGAGTTCATGATTTTAAGCTTATACTACTTAAAGCAGATGTACACGTAAAACCAGCTTTAATCCGGCTAAAACGTCGATATATGCAATAAAAATTGGATTTCTCTCCTTATCAATATCTTACTCTCTGTCTTAACGAAATACATATAGGTAAATCATCAAGCACAGCTTCATGGTTTCTAGATCATTAAGGAAGCATATGAAAATGACGTTTCCAATACAAATGATGAAAATATCTATGTGAAATCTATAGAGTTTACTATGGAGTTCATGATTTTAAATTTTTATTATAAAGTCAAAATATTACTAAACTATATGGGTTTTTAGTACAAAACAGAAACAAAGAAAACGGGAAATATTGCCTAAAGCATAGAAACAAAGAAAACGGGAAATATTGCCTAAAGCGTCAATATGACAGAAACAAAGAAAAACGAGAAACAAAGAAAACGGGAAATATTGCCTAAAGCATAGAAACAAAGAAAACGGAAAATATTGCCTAAAGCATAGAAACAAAGAAAACGGGAAATATTGCCTAAAGCATCAATATGTTATAAACAAAGAAAAACGAGAAACAAAGAAAACGGGAAATATTGCCTAAAGCATAGAAACAAAGAAAACGGGAAATATTGCCTAAAGCATCAATATTTGGTTTAAATCACATAAGGGAAAGTTAAATGACAAACGTCCAAATATTGCCAAATTCGATGATTTTAAGTTTAAAACAAAATACTAGATAACTTGCTAAAAGTTATCGACCGTAGCTTCGTGACGAGTTTCGTGTTATTTAGATAATTAAAAAGCATATGAAAATGACGTTTCCAATACAAATGATAAAAATAACAAATTCTTCAACAGTTTTTACTATAGAGTTTCTGATATTAAACTATATGCAAAAAAAATTGGATTTCTCCCCTCATCAATCACTGTATTAACGAAGTACAAATAATTAAATCATCAAGCGGAGCTTCGTGTAATTAGATCATTAAAGAAGCATATGAAAATGACTTTTCTAATACAAATGATAAAAATAACAGTGTTTTCAATATAATTTTCTATAGAGTTCATGATTTTAAGCTTATACTACTTAAAGGAGATGTACACGTAAAACCAGCTTTAATCCGGCTAAAACGTCGATATATGCAATAAAAATTGGATTTCTCTCCTTATCAATATCTTACTCTCTGTCTTATACATATAGGTAAATCATCAAGCACAGCTTCATGGTTTCTAGATCATTAAGGAAGCATATGAAAATGACGTTTCCAATACAAATGATGAAAATATCTATGTGAAATCTATAGAGTTTACTATGGAGTTCATGATTTTAAGTTTTCATTATAAAGTCAAAATATTACTAAACTATATGGGTTTTTAGTACAAAACAGAAACAAAGAAAACGGGAAATATTGCCTAAAGCATAGAAACAAAGAAAACGGGAAATATTGCCTAAAGCATCAATATGACAGAAACAAAGAAAAACGAGAAGCAAAGAAAACGGGAAATATTGCCTAAAGCATAGAAACGAAGAAAACGGGAAATATTGCCTAAAGCATGGTAACAAAGAAAACGGGAAATATTGCATAAAGCATCAATATGACAGAAACAAAGAAAAACGAGAAACAAAGAAAACGGGAAATATTGCCTAAAGCATAGAAACAAAGAAAACGGGAAATATTGCCTAAAGCATCAATATTTGGTTTAAATCACATAAGGGAAAGTTAAATGACAAACGTCCAAATATTGCCAAATTCGATGATTTTAAGTTTAAAACAAAATACTAGATAACTTGCTGAAAGTTATCGACCGTAGCTTCGAGACGAGTTTCGTGTTATTTAGATAATTAAAAAGCATATGAAAATGACGTTTCCAATACAAATGATAAAAATAACAATTTCTTCAACAGTTTTTACTCTAGAGTTTCTGATATTAAACTATATGCAATAAAAATTGGATTTCTCCCCTCATCAATCACTGTATTAACGAAGTACAAATAATTAAATCATCAAGCGGAGCTTCGTGTAATTAGATCATTAAAGAAGCATATGAAAATGACTTTTCTAATACAAATGATAAAAATAACAGTGTTTTCAATATAATTTTCTATAGAGTTCATGATTTTAAGCTTATACTACTTAAAGGAGATGTACACGTAAAACCAGCTTTAATCCGGCTAAAACGTCGATATATGCAATAAAAATTGGATTTCTCTCCTTATCAATATCTTACTCTCTGTCTTATACATATAGGTAAATCATCAAGCACAGCTTCATGGTTTCTAGATCATTAAGGAAGCATATGAAAATGACGTTTCCAATACAAATGATAAAAATAACAATTTCTTCAACAGTTTTTACTATACAGTTTCTGATATTAAACTATCAGAGCCGCGATCCGCTCCGAGGACATTATCAGGTGGGGAGTTTGACTGGGGCTGTACATCTGTCAAATGATAACACAGGTGTCCTAAGGCCAGTTCAGCGTGGACAGAAACCTCGCGTAGAGCAAAAGGGCAAATGCTGGCTTGATCCTGATTTTCAGTACGAATACGGACTGCGAAAGCAAGGCCTATCGATCCTTTTGACTTTAGGAGTTTTAAGCAAGAGGTGTCAGAAAAGTTACTACAGGGATAACTGGCTTGTGGCGGCCAAGCGTTCATAGCGACGTCGCTTTTTGATCCTTCGATGTCGGCTCTTCCTATCATTGTGAAGCAGAATTCACCAAGCGTTGGATTGTTCACCCACCAATAGGGAACGTGAGCTGGGTTTAGACCGTCGTGAGATAGGTTAGTTTTACCCTACTGTTAAACTGTGTCGTTGCGACAGCAGTCCTGCTCAGTACGAGAGGAACGGTAGGTCCGGACAAATGGTTCCGTTCTTGGTCGATCGGCCAGTGGAGCGAGGCTACGTCCGTGGGATTATGCCTCAAAGCCTCTAAGGCAGAATCCCGGCTGGAGATTCGATCCTTCGTTATCGAGCGGAGCATCGTGTTATTTTGATCATTAAAATGCATATGAAAATGACGTTTCCAATATAAATGATAAAAATTACTTTGATTTCAATAGAATTTCGTGTAGAGTTCATGATTATAAGGTAATATTACTTACAGGAGCTGTACATGTAAAACAGCTCTAGTACGGCTGAAACGTCGATATATGCAATAAAAATTGGATTTCTCCCCTCATCAATCACTGTATTAACGAAGTACAAATAATTAAATCATCAAGCGGAGCTTCGTGTAATTAGATCATTAAAGAAGCATATGAAAATGACTTTTCTAATACAAATGATAAAAATAACAGTGTTTTCAATATAATTTTCTATAGAGTTCATGATTTTAAGCTTATACTACTTAAAGCAGATGTACACGTAAAACCAGCTTTAATCCGGCTAAAACGTCGATATATGCAATAAAAATTGGATTTCTCTCCTTATCAATATCTTACTCTCTGTCTTAACGAAATACATATAGGTAAATCATCAAGCACAGCTTCATGGTTTCTAGATCATTAAGGAAGCATATGAAAATGACGTTTCCAATACAAATGATGAAAATATCTATGTGAAATCTATAGAGTTTACTATGGAGTTCATGATTTTAAATTTTTATTATAAAGTCAAAATATTACTAAACTATATGGGTTTTTAGTACAAAACAGAAACAAAGAAAACGGGAAATATTGCCTAAAGCATAGAAACAAAGAAAACGGGAAATATTGCCTAAAGCGTCAATATGACAGAAACAAAGAAAAACGAGAAACAAAGAAAACGGGAAATATTGCCTAAAGCATAGAAACAAAGAAAACGGAAAATATTGCCTAAAGCATAGAAACAAAGAAAACGGGAAATATTGCCTAAAGCATCAATATGTTATAAACAAAGAAAAACGAGAAACAAAGAAAACGGGAAATATTGCCTAAAGCATAGAAACAAAGAAAACGGGAAATATTGCCTAAAGCATCAATATTTGGTTTAAATCACATAAGGGAAAGTTAAATGACAAACGTCCAAATATTGCCAAATTCGATGATTTTAAGTTTAAAACAAAATACTAGATAACTTGCTAAAAGTTATCGACCGTAGCTTCGTGACGAGTTTCGTGTTATTTAGATAATTAAAAAGCATATGAAAATGACGTTTCCAATACAAATGATAAAAATAACAAATTCTTCAACAGTTTTTACTATAGAGTTTCTGATATTAAACTATATGCAAAAAAAATTGGATTTCTCCCCTCATCAATCACTGTATTAACGAAGTACAAATAATTAAATCATCAAGCGGAGCTTCGTGTAATTAGATCATTAAAGAAGCATATGAAAATGACTTTTCTAATACAAATGATAAAAATAACAGTGTTTTCAATATAATTTTCTATAGAGTTCATGATTTTAAGCTTATACTACTTAAAGGAGATGTACACGTAAAACCAGCTTTAATCCGGCTAAAACGTCGATATATGCAATAAAAATTGGATTTCTCTCCTTATCAATATCTTACTCTCTGTCTTATACATATAGGTAAATCATCAAGCACAGCTTCATGGTTTCTAGATCATTAAGGAAGCATATGAAAATGACGTTTCCAATACAAATGATGAAAATATCTATGTGAAATCTATAGAGTTTACTATGGAGTTCATGATTTTAAGTTTTCATTATAAAGTCAAAATATTACTAAACTATATGGGTTTTTAGTACAAAACAGAAACAAAGAAAACGGGAAATATTGCCTAAAGCATAGAAACAAAGAAAACGGGAAATATTGCCTAAAGCATCAATATGACAGAAACAAAGAAAAACGAGAAGCAAAGAAAACGGGAAATATTGCCTAAAGCATAGAAACGAAGAAAACGGGAAATATTGCCTAAAGCATGGTAACAAAGAAAACGGGAAATATTGCATAAAGCATCAATATGACAGAAACAAAGAAAAACGAGAAACAAAGAAAACGGGAAATATTGCCTAAAGCATAGAAACAAAGAAAACGGGAAATATTGCCTAAAGCATCAATATTTGGTTTAAATCACATAAGGGAAAGTTAAATGACAAACGTCCAAATATTGCCAAATTCGATGATTTTAAGTTTAAAACAAAATACTAGATAACTTGCTGAAAGTTATCGACCGTAGCTTCGAGACGAGTTTCGTGTTATTTAGATAATTAAAAAGCATATGAAAATGACGTTTCCAATACAAATGATAAAAATAACAATTTCTTCAACAGTTTTTACTCTAGAGTTTCTGATATTAAACTATATGCAATAAAAATTGGATTTCTCCCCTCATCAATCACTGTATTAACGAAGTACAAATAATTAAATCATCAAGCGGAGCTTCGTGTAATTAGATCATTAAAGAAGCATATGAAAATGACTTTTCTAATACAAATGATAAAAATAACAGTGTTTTCAATATAATTTTCTATAGAGTTCATGATTTTAAGCTTATACTACTTAAAGGAGATGTACACGTAAAACCAGCTTTAATCCGGCTAAAACGTCGATATATGCAATAAAAATTGGATTTCTCTCCTTATCAATATCTTACTCTCTGTCTTATACATATAGGTAAATCATCAAGCACAGCTTCATGGTTTCTAGATCATTAAGGAAGCATATGAAAATGACGTTTCCAATACAAATGATAAAAATAACAATTTCTTCAACAGTTTTTACTATACAGTTTCTGATATTAAACTATCAGAGCCGCGATCCGCTCCGAGGACATTATCAGGTGGGGAGTTTGACTGGGGCTGTACATCTGTCAAATGATAACACAGGTGTCCTAAGGCCAGTTCAGCGTGGACAGAAACCTCGCGTAGAGCAAAAGGGCAAATGCTGGCTTGATCCTGATTTTCAGTACGAATACGGACTGCGAAAGCAAGGCCTATCGATCCTTTTGACTTTAGGAGTTTTAAGCAAGAGGTGTCAGAAAAGTTACTACAGGGATAACTGGCTTGTGGCGGCCAAGCGTTCATAGCGACGTCGCTTTTTGATCCTTCGATGTCGGCTCTTCCTATCATTGTGAAGCAGAATTCACCAAGCGTTGGATTGTTCACCCACCAATAGGGAACGTGAGCTGGGTTTAGACCGTCGTGAGATAGGTTAGTTTTACCCTACTGTTAAACTGTGTCGTTGCGACAGCAGTCCTGCTCAGTACGAGAGGAACGGTAGGTCCGGACAAATGGTTCCGTTCTTGGTCGATCGGCCAGTGGAGCGAGGCTACGTCCGTGGGATTATGCCTCAAAGCCTCTAAGGCAGAATCCCGGCTGGAGATTCGATCCTTCGTTATCGAGCGGAGCATCGTGTTATTTTGATCATTAAAATGCATATGAAAATGACGTTTCCAATATAAATGATAAAAATTACTTTGATTTCAATAGAATTTCGTGTAGAGTTCATGATTATAAGGTAATATTACTTACAGGAGCTGTACATGTAAAACAGCTCTAGTACGGCTGAAACGTCGATATATGCAATAAAAATTGGATTTCTCCCCTCATCAATCACTGTATTAACGAAGTACAAATAATTAAATCATCAAGCGGAGCTTCGTGTAATTAGATCATTAAAGAAGCATATGAAAATGACTTTTCTAATACAAATGATAAAAATAACAGTGTTTTCAATATAATTTTCTATAGAGTTCATGATTTTAAGCTTATACTACTTAAAGGAGATGTACACGTAAAACCAGCTTTAATCCGGCTAAAACGTCGATATATGCAATAAAAATTGGATTTCTCTCCTTATCAATATCTTACTCTCTGTCTTATACATATAGGTAAATCATCAAGCACAGCTTCATGGTTTCTAGATCATTAAGGAAGCATATGAAAATGACGTTTCCAATACAAATGATGAAAATATCTATGTGAAATCTATAGAGTTTACTATGGAGTTCATGATTTTAAGTTTTCATTATAAAGTCAAAATATTACTAAACTATATGGGTTTTTAGTACAAAACAGAAACAAAGAAAACGGGAAATATTGCCTAAAGCATAGAAACAAAGAAAACGGGAAATATTGCCTAAAGCATCAATATGACAGAAACAAAGAAAAACGAGAAGCAAAGAAAACGGGAAATATTGCCTAAAGCATAGAAACGAAGAAAACGGGAAATATTGCCTAAAGCATGGTAACAAAGAAAACGGGAAATATTGCATAAAGCATCAATATGACAGAAACAAAGAAAAACGAGAAACAAAGAAAACGGGAAATATTGCCTAAAGCATAGAAACAAAGAAAACGGGAAATATTGCCTAAAGCATCAATATTTGGTTTAAATCACATAAGGGAAAGTTAAATGACAAACGTCCAAATATTGCCAAATTCGATGATTTTAAGTTTAAAACAAAATACTAGATAACTTGCTGAAAGTTATCGACCGTAGCTTCGAGACGAGTTTCGTGTTATTTAGATAATTAAAAAGCATATGAAAATGACGTTTCCAATACAAATGATAAAAATAACAATTTCTTCAACAGTTTTTACTCTAGAGTTTCTGATATTAAACTATATGCAATAAAAATTGGATTTCTCCCCTCATCAATCACTGTATTAACGAAGTACAAATAATTAAATCATCAAGCGGAGCTTCGTGTAATTAGATCATTAAAGAAGCATATGAAAATGACTTTTCTAATACAAATGATAAAAATAACAGTGTTTTCAATATAATTTTCTATAGAGTTCATGATTTTAAGCTTATACTACTTAAAGGAGATGTACACGTAAAACCAGCTTTAATCCGGCTAAAACGTCGATATATGCAATAAAAATTGGATTTCTCTCCTTATCAATATCTTACTCTCTGTCTTATACATATAGGTAAATCATCAAGCACAGCTTCATGGTTTCTAGATCATTAAGGAAGCATATGAAAATGACGTTTCCAATACAAATGATAAAAATAACAATTTCTTCAACAGTTTTTACTATACAGTTTCTGATATTAAACTATCAGAGCCGCGATCCGCTCCGAGGACATTATCAGGTGGGGAGTTTGACTGGGGCTGTACATCTGTCAAATGATAACACAGGTGTCCTAAGGCCAGTTCAGCGTGGACAGAAACCTCGCGTAGAGCAAAAGGGCAAATGCTGGCTTGATCCTGATTTTCAGTACGAATACGGACTGCGAAAGCAAGGCCTATCGATCCTTTTGACTTTAGGAGTTTTAAGCAAGAGGTGTCAGAAAAGTTACTACAGGGATAACTGGCTTGTGGCGGCCAAGCGTTCATAGCGACGTCGCTTTTTGATCCTTCGATGTCGGCTCTTCCTATCATTGTGAAGCAGAATTCACCAAGCGTTGGATTGTTCACCCACCAATAGGGAACGTGAGCTGGGTTTAGACCGTCGTGAGATAGGTTAGTTTTACCCTACTGTTAAACTGTGTCGTTGCGACAGCAGTCCTGCTCAGTACGAGAGGAACGGTAGGTCCGGACAAATGGTTCCGTTCTTGGTCGATCGGCCAGTGGAGCGAGGCTACGTCCGTGGGATTATGCCTCAAAGCCTCTAAGGCAGAATCCCGGCTGGAGATTCGATCCTTCGTTATCGAGCGGAGCATCGTGTTATTTTGATCATTAAAATGCATATGAAAATGACGTTTCCAATATAAATGATAAAAATTACTTTGATTTCAATAGAATTTCGTGTAGAGTTCATGATTATAAGGTAATATTACTTACAGGAGCTGTACATGTAAAACAGCTCTAGTACGGCTGAAACGTCGATATATGCAATAAAAATTGGATTTCTCCCCTCATCAATCACTGTATTAACGAAGTACAAATAATTAAATCATCAAGCGGAGCTTCGTGTAATTAGATCATTAAAGAAGCATATGAAAATGACTTTTCTAATACAAATGATAAAAATAACAGTGTTTTCAATATAATTTTCTATAGAGTTCATGATTTTAAGCTTATACTACTTAAAGCAGATGTACACGTAAAACCAGCTTTAATCCGGCTAAAACGTCGATATATGCAATAAAAATTGGATTTCTCTCCTTATCAATATCTTACTCTCTGTCTTAACGAAATACATATAGGTAAATCATCAAGCACAGCTTCATGGTTTCTAGATCATTAAGGAAGCATATGAAAATGACGTTTCCAATACAAATGATGAAAATATCTATGTGAAATCTATAGAGTTTACTATGGAGTTCATGATTTTAAATTTTTATTATAAAGTCAAAATATTACTAAACTATATGGGTTTTTAGTACAAAACAGAAACAAAGAAAACGGGAAATATTGCCTAAAGCATAGAAACAAAGAAAACGGGAAATATTGCCTAAAGCGTCAATATGACAGAAACAAAGAAAAACGAGAAACAAAGAAAACGGGAAATATTGCCTAAAGCATAGAAACAAAGAAAACGGAAAATATTGCCTAAAGCATAGAAACAAAGAAAACGGGAAATATTGCCTAAAGCATCAATATGTTATAAACAAAGAAAAACGAGAAACAAAGAAAACGGGAAATATTGCCTAAAGCATAGAAACAAAGAAAACGGGAAATATTGCCTAAAGCATCAATATTTGGTTTAAATCACATAAGGGAAAGTTAAATGACAAACGTCCAAATATTGCCAAATTCGATGATTTTAAGTTTAAAACAAAATACTAGATAACTTGCTAAAAGTTATCGACCGTAGCTTCGTGACGAGTTTCGTGTTATTTAGATAATTAAAAAGCATATGAAAATGACGTTTCCAATACAAATGATAAAAATAACAAATTCTTCAACAGTTTTTACTATAGAGTTTCTGATATTAAACTATATGCAAAAAAAATTGGATTTCTCCCCTCATCAATCACTGTATTAACGAAGTACAAATAATTAAATCATCAAGCGGAGCTTCGTGTAATTAGATCATTAAAGAAGCATATGAAAATGACTTTTCTAATACAAATGATAAAAATAACAGTGTTTTCAATATAATTTTCTATAGAGTTCATGATTTTAAGCTTATACTACTTAAAGGAGATGTACACGTAAAACCAGCTTTAATCCGGCTAAAACGTCGATATATGCAATAAAAATTGGATTTCTCTCCTTATCAATATCTTACTCTCTGTCTTATACATATAGGTAAATCATCAAGCACAGCTTCATGGTTTCTAGATCATTAAGGAAGCATATGAAAATGACGTTTCCAATACAAATGATGAAAATATCTATGTGAAATCTATAGAGTTTACTATGGAGTTCATGATTTTAAGTTTTCATTATAAAGTCAAAATATTACTAAACTATATGGGTTTTTAGTACAAAACAGAAACAAAGAAAACGGGAAATATTGCCTAAAGCATAGAAACAAAGAAAACGGGAAATATTGCCTAAAGCATCAATATGACAGAAACAAAGAAAAACGAGAAGCAAAGAAAACGGGAAATATTGCCTAAAGCATAGAAACGAAGAAAACGGGAAATATTGCCTAAAGCATGGTAACAAAGAAAACGGGAAATATTGCATAAAGCATCAATATGACAGAAACAAAGAAAAACGAGAAACAAAGAAAACGGGAAATATTGCCTAAAGCATAGAAACAAAGAAAACGGGAAATATTGCCTAAAGCATCAATATTTGGTTTAAATCACATAAGGGAAAGTTAAATGACAAACGTCCAAATATTGCCAAATTCGATGATTTTAAGTTTAAAACAAAATACTAGATAACTTGCTGAAAGTTATCGACCGTAGCTTCGAGACGAGTTTCGTGTTATTTAGATAATTAAAAAGCATATGAAAATGACGTTTCCAATACAAATGATAAAAATAACAATTTCTTCAACAGTTTTTACTCTAGAGTTTCTGATATTAAACTATATGCAATAAAAATTGGATTTCTCCCCTCATCAATCACTGTATTAACGAAGTACAAATAATTAAATCATCAAGCGGAGCTTCGTGTAATTAGATCATTAAAGAAGCATATGAAAATGACTTTTCTAATACAAATGATAAAAATAACAGTGTTTTCAATATAATTTTCTATAGAGTTCATGATTTTAAGCTTATACTACTTAAAGGAGATGTACACGTAAAACCAGCTTTAATCCGGCTAAAACGTCGATATATGCAATAAAAATTGGATTTCTCTCCTTATCAATATCTTACTCTCTGTCTTATACATATAGGTAAATCATCAAGCACAGCTTCATGGTTTCTAGATCATTAAGGAAGCATATGAAAATGACGTTTCCAATACAAATGATAAAAATAACAATTTCTTCAACAGTTTTTACTATACAGTTTCTGATATTAAACTATCAGAGCCGCGATCCGCTCCGAGGACATTATCAGGTGGGGAGTTTGACTGGGGCTGTACATCTGTCAAATGATAACACAGGTGTCCTAAGGCCAGTTCAGCGTGGACAGAAACCTCGCGTAGAGCAAAAGGGCAAATGCTGGCTTGATCCTGATTTTCAGTACGAATACGGACTGCGAAAGCAAGGCCTATCGATCCTTTTGACTTTAGGAGTTTTAAGCAAGAGGTGTCAGAAAAGTTACTACAGGGATAACTGGCTTGTGGCGGCCAAGCGTTCATAGCGACGTCGCTTTTTGATCCTTCGATGTCGGCTCTTCCTATCATTGTGAAGCAGAATTCACCAAGCGTTGGATTGTTCACCCACCAATAAGGAACGTGAGCTGGGTTTAGACCGTCGTGAGATAGGTTAGTTTTACCCTACTGTTAAACTGTGTCGTTGCGACAGCAGTCCTGCTCAGTACGAGAGGAACGGTAGGTCCGGACAAATGGTTCCGTTCTTGGTCGATCGGCCAGTGGAGCGAGGCTACGTCCGTGGGATTATGCCTCAAAGCCTCTAAGGCAGAATCCCGGCTGGAGATTCGATCCTTCGTTATCGAGCGGAGCATCGTGTTATTTTGATCATTAAAATGCATATGAAAATGACGTTTCCAATATAAATGATAAAAATTACTTTGATTTCAATAGAATTTCGTGTAGAGTTCATGATTATAAGGTAATATTACTTACAGGAGCTGTACATGTAAAACAGCTCTAGTACGGCTGAAACGTCGATATATGCAATAAAAATTGGATTTCTCCCCTCATCAATCACTGTATTAACGAAGTACAAATAATTAAATCATCAAGCGGAGCTTCGTGTAATTAGATCATTAAAGAAGCATATGAAAATGACTTTTCTAATACAAATGATAAAAATAACAGTGTTTTCAATATAATTTTCTATAGAGTTCATGATTTTAAGCTTATACTACTTAAAGCAGATGTACACGTAAAACCAGCTTTAATCCGGCTAAAACGTCGATATATGCAATAAAAATTGGATTTCTCTCCTTATCAATATCTTACTCTCTGTCTTATACATATAGGTAAATCATCAAGCACAGCTTCATGGTTTCTAGATCATTAAGAAAGCATATGAAAATGACGTTTCCAATACAAATGATGAAAATATCTATGTGAAATCTATAGAGTTTACTATGGAGTTCATGATTTTAAGTTTTCATTATAAAGTCAAAATATTACTAAACTATATGGGTTTTTAGTACAAAACAGAAACAAAGAAAACGGGAAATATTGCCTAAAGCATAGAAACAAAGAAAACGGGAAATATTGCCTAAAGCATCAATATGACAGAAACAAAGAAAAACGAGAAACAAAGAAAACGGGAAATATTGCCTAAAGCATAGAAACGAAGAAAACGGGAAATATTGCCTAAAGCATGGTAACAAAGAAAACGGGAAATATTGCATAAAGCATCAATATGACAGAAACAAAGAAAAACGAGAAACAAAGAAAACGGGAAATATTGCCTAAAGCATAGAAACAAAGAAAACGGGAAATATTGCCTAAAGCATCAATATTTGGTTTAAATCACATAAGGGAAAGTTAAATGACAAACGTCCAAATATTGCCAAATTCGATGATTTTAAGTTTAAAACAAAATACTAGATAACTTGCTGAAAGTTATCGACCGTAGCTTCGAGACGAGTTTCGTGTTATTTAGATAATTAAAAAGCATATGAAAATGACGTTTCCAATACAAATGATAAAAATAACAATTTCTTCAACAGTTTTTACTCTAGAGTTTCTGATATTAAACTATATGCAATAAAAATTGGATTTCTCCCCTCATCAATCACTGTATTAACGAAGTACAAATAATTAAATCATCAAGCGGAGCTTCGTGTAATTAGATCATTAAAGAAGCATATGAAAATGACTTTTCTAATACAAATGATAAAAATAACAGTGTTTTCAATATAATTTTCTATAGAGTTCATGATTTTAAGCTTATACTACTTAAAGGAGATGTACACGTAAAACCAGCTTTAATCCGGCTAAAACGTCGATATATGCAATAAAAATTGGATTTCTCTCCTTATCAATATCTTACTCTCTGTCTTATACATATAGGTAAATCATCAAGCACAGCTTCATGGTTTCTAGATCATTAAGGAAGCATATGAAAATGACGTTTCCAATACAAATGATAAAAATAACAATTTCTTCAACAGGTTTTACTATATAGTTTCTGATATTAAACTATCAGAGCCGCGATCCGCTCCGAGGACATTATCAGGTGGGGAGTTTGACTGGGGCGGTACATCTATCAAATGATAACACAGGTGTCCTAAGGCCAGTTCAGCGTGGACAGAAACCTCGCGTAGAGCAAAAGGGCAAATGCTGGCTTGATCCTGATTTTCAGTACGAATACGGACTGCGAAAGCAAGGCCTATCGATCCTTTTGACTTTAGGAGTTTTAAGCAAGAGGTGTCAGAAAAGTTACTACAGGGATAACTGGCTTGTGGCGGCCAAGCGTTCATAGCGACGTCGCTTTTTGATCCTTCGATGTCGGCTCTTCCTATCATTGTGAAGCAGAATTCACCAAGCGTTGGATTGTTCACCCACCAATAGGGAACGTGAGCTGGGTTTAGACCGTCGTGAGATAGGTTAGTTTTACCCTACTGTTAAACTGTGTCGTTGCGACAGCAGTCCTGCTCAGTACGAGAGGAACGGTAGGTCCGGACAAATGGTTCCGTTCTTGGTCGATCGGCCAGTGGAGCGAGGCTACGTCCGTGGGATTATGCCTCAAAGCCTCTAAGGCAGAATCCCGGCTGGAGATTCGATCCTTCGTTATCGAGCGGAGCATCGTGTTATTTTGATCATTAAAATGCATATGAAAATGACGTTTCCAATATAAATGATAAAAATTACTTTGATTTCAATAGAATTTCGTGTAGAGTTCATGATTATAAGGTAATATTACTTACAGGAGCTGTACATGTAAAACAGCTCTAGTACGGCTGAAACGTCGATATATGCAATAAAAATTGGATTTCTCCCCTCATCAATCACTGTATTAACGAAGTACAAATAATTAAATCATCAAGCGGAGCTTCGTGTAATTAGATCATTAAAGAAGCATATGAAAATGACTTTTCTAATACAAATGATAAAAATAACAGTGTTTTCAATATAATTTTCTATAGAGTTCATGATTTTAAGCTTATACTACTTAAAGCAGATGTACACGTAAAACCAGCTTTAATCCGGCTAAAACGTCGATATATGCAATAAAAATTGGATTTCTCTCCTTATCAATATCTTACTCTCTGTCTTAACGAAATACATATAGGTAAATCATCAAGCACAGCTTCATGGTTTCTAGATCATTAAGGAAGCATATGAAAATGACGTTTCCAATACAAATGATGAAAATATCTATGTGAAATCTATAGAGTTTACTATGGAGTTCATGATTTTAAATTTTTATTATAAAGTCAAAATATTACTAAACTATATGGGTTTTTAGTACCAAAACAGAAACAAAGAAAACGGGAAATATTGCCTATAGCATAGAAACAAAGAAAACGGGAAATATTGCCTAAAGCATCAATATGACAGAAACAAAGAAAAACGAGAAACAAAGAAAACGGGAAATATTGCCTAAAGCATAGAAACAAAGAAAACGGGAAATATTGCCTAAAGCATAGAAACAAAGAAAACGGGAAATATTGCCTAAAGCATCAATATGACATAAACAAAGAAAAACGAGAAACAAAGAAAACGGGAAATATTGCCTAAAGCATAGAAACAAAGAAAACGGGAAATATTGCCTAAAGCATCAATATTTGGTTTAAATCACATAAGGGAAAGTTAAATGACAAACGTCCAAATATTGCCAAATTCGATGATTTTAAGTTTAAAACAAAATACTAGATAACTTGCTGAAAGTTATCGACCGTAGCTTCGAGACGAGTTTCGTGTTATTTAGATAATTAAAAAGCATATGAAAATGACGTTTCCAATACAAATGATAAAAATAACAATTTCTTCAACAGTTTTTACTCTAGAGTTTCTGATATTAAACTATATGCAATAAAAATTGGATTTCTCCCCTCATCAATCACTGTATTAACGAAGTACAAATAATTAAATCATCAAGCGGAGCTTCGTGTAATTAGATCATTAAAGAAGCATATGAAAATGACTTTTCTAATACAAATGATAAAAATAACAGTGTTTTCAATATAATTTTCTATAGAGTTCATGATTTTAAGCTTATACTACTTAAAGGAGATGTACACGTAAAACAAGCTTTAATCCGGCTAAAACGTCGATATATGCAATAAAAATTGGATTTCTCTCCTTATCAATATCTTACTCTCTGTCTTATACATATAGGTAAATCATCAAGCACAGCTTCATGGTTTCTAGATCATTAAGGAAGCATATGAAAATGACGTTTCCAATACAAATGATAAAAATAACAATTTCTTCAACAGTTTTTACTATACAGTTTCTGATATTAAACTATCAGAGCCGCGATCCGCTCCGAGGACATTATCAGGTGGGGAGTTTGACTGGGGCTGTACATCTGTCAAATGATAACACAGGTGTCCTAAGGCCAGTTCAGCGTGGACAGAAACCTCGCGTAGAGCAAAAGGGCAAATGCTGGCTTGATCCTGATTTTCAGTACGAATACGGACTGCGAAAGCAAGGCCTATCGATCCTTTTGACTTTAGGAGTTTTAAGCAAGAGGTGTCAGAAAAGTTACTACAGGGATAACTGGCTTGTGGCGGCCAAGCGTTCATAGCGACGTCGCTTTTTGATCCTTCGATGTCGGCTCTTCCTATCATTGTGAAGCAGAATTCACCAAGCGTTGGATTGTTCACCCACCAATAGGGAACGTGAGCTGGGTTTAGACCGTCGTGAGATAGGTTAGTTTTACCCTACTGTTAAACTGTGTCGTTGCGACAGCAGTCCTGCTCAGTACGAGAGGAACGGTAGGTCCGGACAAATGGTTCCGTTCTTGGTCGATCGGCCAGTGGAGCGAGGCTACGTCCGTGGGATTATGCCTCAAAGCCTCTAAGGCAGAATCCCGGCTGGAGATTCGATCCTTCGTTATCGAGCGGAGCATCGTGTTATTTTGATCATTAAAATGCATATGAAAATGACGTTTCCAATATAAATGATAAAAATTACTTTGATTTCAATAGAATTTCGTGTAGAGTTCATGATTATAAGGTAATATTACTTACAGGAGCTGTACATGTAAAACAGCTCTAGTACGGCTGAAACGTCGATATATGCAATAAAAATTGGATTTCTCCCCTCATCAATCACTGTATTAACGAAGTACAAATAATTAAATCATCAAGCGGAGCTTCGTGTAATTAGATCATTAAAGAAGCATATGAAAATGACTTTTCTAATACAAATGATAAAAATAACAGTGTTTTCAATATAATTTTCTATAGAGTTCATGATTTTAAGCTTATACTACTTAAAGCAGATGTACACGTAAAACCAGCTTTAATCCGGCTAAAACGTCGATATATGCAATAAAAATTGGATTTCTCTCCTTATCAATATCTTACTCTCTGTCTTAACGAAATACATATAGGTAAATCATCAAGCACAGCTTCATGGTTTCTAGATCATTAAGGAAGCATATGAAAATGACGTTTCCAATACAAATGATGAAAATATCTATGTGAAATCTATAGAGTTTACTATGGAGTTCATGATTTTAAATTTTTATTATAAAGTCAAAATATTACTAAACTATATGGGTTTTTAGTACCAAAACAGAAACAAAGAAAACGGGAAATATTGCCTATAGCATAGAAACAAAGAAAACGGGAAATATTGCCTAAAGCATCAATATGACAGAAACAAAGAAAAACGAGAAACAAAGAAAACGGGAAATATTGCCTAAAGCATAGAAACAAAGAAAACGGGAAATATTGCCTAAAGCATAGAAACAAAGAAAACGGGAAATATTGCCTAAAGCATCAATATGACATAAACAAAGAAAAACGAGAAACAAAGAAAACGGGAAATATTGCCTAAAGCATAGAAACAAAGAAAACGGGAAATATTGCCTAAAGCATCAATATTTGGTTTAAATCACATAAGGGAAAGTTAAATGACAAACGTCCAAATATTGCCAAATTCGATGATTTTAAGTTTAAAACAAAATACTAGATAACTTGCTGAAAGTTATCGACCGTAGCTTCGAGACGAGTTTCGTGTTATTTAGATAATTAAAAAGCATATGAAAATGACGTTTCCAATACAAATGATAAAAATAACAATTTCTTCAACAGTTTTTACTCTAGAGTTTCTGATATTAAACTATATGCAATAAAAATTGGATTTCTCCCCTCATCAATCACTGTATTAACGAAGTACAAATAATTAAATCATCAAGCGGAGCTTCGTGTAATTAGATCATTAAAGAAGCATATGAAAATGACTTTTCTAATACAAATGATAAAAATAACAGTGTTTTCAATATAATTTTCTATAGAGTTCATGATTTTAAGCTTATACTACTTAAAGGAGATGTACACGTAAAACAAGCTTTAATCCGGCTAAAACGTCGATATATGCAATAAAAATTGGATTTCTCTCCTTATCAATATCTTACTCTCTGTTTTATACATATAGGTAAATCATCAAGCACAGCTTCATGGTTTCTAGATCATTAAGGAAGCATATGAAAATGACGTTTCCAATACAAATGATAAAAATAACAATTTCTTCAACAGTTTTTACTATATTGTTTCTGATATTAAACTATCAGAGCCGCGATCCGCTCCGAGGACATTATCAGGTGGGGAGTTTGACTGGGGCGGTACATCTATCAAATGATAACACAGGTGTCCTAAGGCCAGTTCAGCGTGGACAGAAACCTCGCGTAGAGCAAAAGGGCAAATGCTGGCTTGATCCTGATTTTCAGTACGAATACGGACTGCGAAAGCAAGGCCTATCGATCCTTTTGACTTTAGGAGTTTTAAGCAAGAGGTGTCAGAAAAGTTACTACAGGGATAACTGGCTTGTGGCGGCCAAGCGTTCATAGCGACGTCGCTTTTTGATCCTTCGATGTCGGCTCTTCCTATCATTGTGAAGCAGAATTCACCAAGCGTTGGATTGTTCACCCACCAATAGGGAACGTGAGCTGGGGTTTAGACCGTCGTGAGATAGGTTAGTTTTACCCTACTGTTAAACTGTGTCGTTGCGACAGCAGTCCTGCTCAGTACGAGAGGAACGGTAGGTCCGGACAAATGGTTCCGTTCTTGGTCGATCGGCCAGTGGAGCGAGGCTACGTCCGTGGGATTATGCCTCAAAGCCTCTAAGGCAGAATCCCGGCTGGAGATTCGATCCTTCGTTATCGAGCGGAGCATCGTGTTATTTTGATCATTAAAATGCATATGAAAATGACGTTTCCAATATAAATGATAAAAATTACTTTGATTTCAATAGAATTTCGTGTAGAGTTCATGATTATAAGGTAATATTACTTACAGGAGCTGTACATGTAAAACAGCTCTAGTACGGCTGAAACGTCGATATATGCAATAAAAATTGGATTTCTCCCCTCATCAATCACTGTATTAACGAAGTACAAATAATTAAATCATCAAGCGGAGCTTCGTGTAATTATATCATTAAAGAAGCATATGAAAATGACTTTTCTAATACAAATGATAAAAATAACAGTGTTTTCAATATAATTTTCTATAGAGTTCATGATTTTAAGCTTATACTACTTAAAGCAGATGTACACGTAAAACCAGCTTTAATCCGGCTAAAACGTCGATATATGCAATAAAAATTGGATTTCTCTTTTTATCAATATCTTACTCTCTGTCTTAACGAAATACATATAGGTAAATCATCAAGCACAGCTTCATGGTTTCTAGATCATTAAGGAAGCATATGAAAATGACGTTTCCAATTCAAATGATGAAAATATCTATGTGAAATCTATAGAGTTTACTATGGAGTTCATGATTTTAAATTTTTATTATAAAGTCAAAATATTACTAAACTATATGGGTTTTTAGTACAAAACAGAAACAAAGAAAACGGGAAATATTGCCTAAAGCATAGAAACAAAGAAAACGGGAAATATTGCCTAAAGCATCAATATGACAGAAACAAAGAAAAACGAGAAACAAAGAAAATGGGAAATATTGCCTAAAGCATAGAAACAAAGAAAACGGGAAATATTGCCTAAAGCATAGAAACAAAGAAAACGGGAAATATTGCCTAAAGCATCAATATGACATAAACAAAGAAAAACGAGAAACAAAGAAAACGGGAAATATTGCCTAAAGCATAGAAACAAAGAAAACGGGAAATATTGCCTAAAGCATCAATATTTGGTTTAAATCACATAAGGGAAAGTTAAATGACAAACGTCCAAATATTGCCAAATTCGATGATTTTAAGTTTAAAACAAAATACTAGATAACTTGCTAAAAGTTATCGACCGTAGCTTCGTGACGAGTTTCGTGTTATTTAGATAATTAAAAAGCATATGAAAATGACGTTTCCAATACAAATGATAAAAATAACAAATTCTTCAACAGTTTTTACTATAGAGTTTCTGATATTAAACTATATGCAAAAAAAATTGGATTTCTCCCCTCAGCAATCACTGTATTAACGAAGTACAAATAATTAAATCATCAAGCGGAGCTTCGTGTAAATAGATCATTAAAGAAGCATATGAAAATGACTTTTCTAATACAAATGATAAAAATAACAGTGTATTCAATATAATTTTCTATAGAGTTCATGATTTTAAGCTTATACTACTTAAAGGAGATGTACACGTAAAACCAGCTTTAATCCGGCTAAAACGTCGATATATGCAATAAAAATTGGATTTCTCTCCTTATCAATATCTTACTCTCTGTCTTATACATATAGGTAAATCATCAAGCACAGCTTCATGGTTTCTAGATCATTAAGGAAGCATATGAAAATGACGTTTCCAATACAAATGATGAAAATATCTATGTGAAATCTATAGAGTTTACTATGGAGTTCATGATTTTAAGTTTTCATTATAAAGTCAAAATATTACTAAACTATATGGGTTTTTAGTACAAAACAGAAACAAAGAAAACGGGAAATATTGCCTAAAGCATAGAAACAAAGAAAACGGGAAATATTGCCTAAAGCATCAATATGACAGAAACAAAGAAAAACGAGAAACAAAGAAAACGGGAAATATTGCCTAAAGCATAGAAACGAAGAAAACGGGAAATATTGCCTAAAGCATGGTAACAAAGAAAACGGGAAATATTGCATAAAGCATCAATATGACAGAAACAAAGAAAAACGAGAAACAAAGAAAACGGGAAATATTGCCTAAAGCATAGAAACAAAGAAAACGGGAAATATTGCCTAAAGCATCAATATTTGGTTTAAATCACATAAGGGAAAGTTAAATGACAAACGTCCAAATATTGCCAAATTCGATGATTTTAAGTTTAAAACAAAATACTAGATAACTTGCTGAAAGTTATCGACCGTAGCTTCGAGACGAGTTTCGTGTTATTTAGATAATTAAAAAGCATATGAAAATGACGTTTCCAATACAAATGATAAAAATAACAATTTCTTCAACAGTTTTTACTCTAGAGTTTCTGATATTAAACTATATGCAATAAAAATTGGATTTCTCCCCTCATCAATCACTGTATTAACGAAGTACAAATAATTAAATCATCAAGCGGAGCTTCGTGTAATTAGATCATTAAAGAAGCATATGAAAATGACTTTTCTAATACAAATGATAAAAATAACAGTGTTTTCAATATAATTTTCTATAGAGTTCATGATTTTAAGCTTATACTACTTAAAGGAGATGTACACGTAAAACAAGCTTTAATCCGGCTAAAACGTCGATATATGCAATAAAAATTGGATTTCTCTCCTTATCAATATCTTACTCTCTGTTTTATACATATAGGTAAATCATCAAGCACAGCTTCATGGTTTCTAGATCATTAAGGAAGCATATGAAAATGACGTTTCCAATACAAATGATAAAAATAACAATTTCTTCAACAGTTTTTACTATATTGTTTCTGATATTAAACTATCAGAGCCGCGATCCGCTCCGAGGACATTATCAGGTGGGGAGTTTGACTGGGGCGGTACATCTATCAAATGATAACACAGGTGTCCTAAGGCCAGTTCAGCGTGGACAGAAACCTCGCGTAGAGCAAAAGGGCAAATGCTGGCTTGATCCTGATTTTCAGTACGAATACGGACTGCGAAAGCAAGGCCTATCGATCCTTTTGACTTTAGGAGTTTTAAGCAAGAGGTGTCAGAAAAGTTACTACAGGGATAACTGGCTTGTGGCGGCCAAGCGTTCATAGCGACGTCGCTTTTTGATCCTTCGATGTCGGCTCTTCCTATCATTGTGAAGCAGAATTCACCAAGCGTTGGATTGTTCACCCACCAATAGGGAACGTGAGCTGGGGTTTAGACCGTCGTGAGATAGGTTAGTTTTACCCTACTGTTAAACTGTGTCGTTGCGACAGCAGTCCTGCTCAGTACGAGAGGAACGGTAGGTCCGGACAAATGGTTCCGTTCTTGGTCGATCGGCCAGTGGAGCGAGGCTACGTCCGTGGGATTATGCCTCAAAGCCTCTAAGGCAGAATCCCGGCTGGAGATTCGATCCTTCGTTATCGAGCGGAGCATCGTGTTATTTTGATCATTAAAATGCATATGAAAATGACGTTTCCAATATAAATGATAAAAATTACTTTGATTTCAATAGAATTTCGTGTAGAGTTCATGATTATAAGGTAATATTACTTACAGGAGCTGTACATGTAAAACAGCTCTAGTACGGCTGAAACGTCGATATATGCAATAAAAATTGGATTTCTCCCCTCATCAATCACTGTATTAACGAAGTACAAATAATTAAATCATCAAGCGGAGCTTCGTGTAATTATATCATTAAAGAAGCATATGAAAATGACTTTTCTAATACAAATGATAAAAATAACAGTGTTTTCAATATAATTTTCTATAGAGTTCATGATTTTAAGCTTATACTACTTAAAGCAGATGTACACGTAAAACCAGCTTTAATCCGGCTAAAACGTATGCAATAAAAATTGGATTTCTCTTTTTATCAATATCTTACTCTCTGTCTTAACGAAATACATATAGGTAAATCATCAAGCACAGCTTCATGGTTTCTAGATCATTAAGGAAGCATATGAAAATGACGTTTCCAATTCAAATGATGAAAATATCTATGTGAAATCTATAGAGTTTACTATGGAGTTCATGATTTTAAATTTTTATTATAAAGTCAAAATATTACTAAACTATATGGGTTTTTAGTACAAAACAGAAACAAAGAAAACGGGAAATATTGCCTAAAGCATAGAAACAAAGAAAACGGGAAATATTGCCTAAAGCATCAATATGACAGAAACAAAGAAAAACGAGAAACAAAGAAAATGGGAAATATTGCCTAAAGCATAGAAACAAAGAAAACGGGAAATATTGCCTAAAGCATAGAAACAAAGAAAACGGGAAATATTGCCTAAAGCATCAATATGACAGAAACAAAGAAAAACGAGAAACAAAGAAAACGGGAAATATTGCCTAAAGCATAGAAACGAAGAAAACGGGAGATATTGCCTAAAGCATGGTAACAAAGAAAACGGGAAATATTGCATAAAGCATCAATATGACAGAAACAAAGAAAAACGAGAAACAAAGAAAACGGGAAATATTGCCTAAAGCATAGAAACAAAGAAAACGGGAAATATTGCCTAAAGCATCAATATTTGGTTTAAATCACATAAGGGAAAGTTAAATGACAAACGTCCAAATATTGCCAAATTCGATGATTTTAAGTTTAAAACAAAATACTAGATAACTTGCTGAAAGTTATCGACCGTAGCTTCGAGACGAGTTTCGTGTTATTTAGATAATTAAAAAGCATATGAAAATGACGTTTCCAATACAAATGATAAAAATAACAATTTCTTCAACAGTTTTTACTCTAGAGTTTCTGATATTAAACTATATGCAATAAAAATTGGATTTCTCCCCTCATCAATCACTGTATTAACGAAGTACAAATAATTAAATCATCAAGCGGAGCTTCGTGTAATTAGATCATTAAAGAAGCATATGAAAATGACTTTTCTAATACAAATGATAAAAATAACAGTGTTTTCAATATAATTTTCTATAGAGTTCATGATTTTAAGCTTATACTACTTAAAGGAGATGTACACGTAAAACCAGCTTTAATCCGGCTAAAACGTCGATATATGCAATAAAAATTGGATTTCTCTCCTTATCAATATCTTACTCTCTGTCTTATACATATAGGTAAATCATCAAGCACAGCTTCATGGTTTCTAGATCATTAAGGAAGCATATGAAAATGACGTTTCCAATACAAATGATAAAAATAACAATTTCTTCAACAGTTTTTACTATATAGTTTCTGATATTAAACTATCAGAGCCGCGATCCGCTCCGAGGACATTATCAGGTGGGGAGTTTGACTGGGGCGGTACATCTATCAAATGATAACACAGGTGTCCTAAGGCCAGTTCAGCGTGGACAGAAACCTCGCGTAGAGCAAAAGGGCAAATGCTGGCTTGATCCTGATTTTCAGTACGAATACGGACTGCGAAAGCAAGGCCTATCGATCCTTTTGACTTTAGGAGTTTTAAGCAAGAGGTGTCAGAAAAGTTACTACAGGGATAACTGGCTTGTGGCGGCCAAGCGTTCATAGCGACGTCGCTTTTTGATCCTTCGATGTCGGCTCTTCCTATCATTGTAAAGCAGAATTCACCAAGCGTTGGATTGTTCACCCACCAATAGGGAACGTGAGCTGGGTTTAGACCGTCGTGAGATAGGTTAGTTTTACCCTACTGTTAAACTGTGTCGTTGCGACAGCAGTCCTGCTCAGTACGCGAGGAACGGTAGGTCCGGACAAATGGTTCCGTTCTTGGTCGATCGGCCAGTGGAGCGAGGCTACGTCCGTGGGATTATGCCTCAAAGCCTCTAAGGCAGAATCCCGGCTGGAGATTCGATCCTTCGTTATCGAGCGGAGCATCGTGTTATTTTGATCATTAAAATGCATATGAAAATGACGTTTCCAATATAAATGATAAAAATTACTTTGATTTCAATAGAATTTCGTGTAGAGTTCATGATTATAAGGTAATATTACTTACAGGAGCTGTACATGTAAAACAGCTCTAGTACGGCTGAAACGTCGATATATGCAATAAAAATTGGATTTCTCCCCTCATCAATCACTGTATTAACGAAGTACAAATAATTAAATCATCAAGCGGAGCTTCGTGTAATTATATCATTAAAGAAGCATATGAAAATGACTTTTCTAATACAAATGATAAAAATAACAGTGTTTTCAATATAATTTTCTATAGAGTTCATGATTTTAAGCTTATACTACTTAAAGCAGATGTACACGTAAAACCAGCTTTAATCCGGCTAAAACGTCGATATATGCAATAAAAATTGGATTTCTCTCCTTATCAATATCTTACTCTCTGTCTTAACGAAATACATATAGGTAAATCATCAAGCACAGCTTCATGGTTTCTAGATCATTAAGGAAGCATATGAAAATGACGTTTCCAATACAAATGATGAAAATATCTATGTGAAATCTATAGAGTTTACTATGGAGTTCATGATTTTAAATTTTTATTATAAAGTCAAAATATTACTAAACTATATGGGTTTTTAGTACAAAACAGAAACAAAGAAAACGGGAAATATTGCCTAAAGCATAGAAACAAAGAAAACGGGAAATATTGCCTAAAGCATCAATATGACAGAAACAAAGAAAAACGAGAAACAAAGAAAACGCGAAATATTGCCTAAAGCATAGAAACAAAGAAAACGGGAAATATTGCCTAAAGCATCAATATTTGGTTTAAATCACATAAGGGAAAGTTAAATGACAAACGTCCAAATATTGCCAAATTCGATGATTTTAAGTTTAAAACAAAATACTAGATAACTTGCTAAAAGTTATCGACCGTAGCTTCGTGACGAGTTTCGTGTTATTTAGATAATTAAAAAGCATATGAAAATGACGTTTCCAATACAAATGATAAAAATACCAAATTCTTCAACAGTTTTTACTATAGAGTTTCTGATATTAAACTATATGCAAAAAAAATTGGATTTCTCCCCTCATCAATCACTGTATTAACGAAGTACAAATAATTAAATCATCAAGCGGAGCTTCGTGTAATTAGATCATTAAAGAAGCATATGAAAATGACTTTTCTAATACAAATGATAAAAATAACAGTGTTTTCAATATAATTTTCTATAGAGTTCATGATTTTAAGCTTATACTACTTAAAGGAGATGTACACGTAAAACCAGCTTTAATCCGGCTAAAACGTCGATATATGCAATAAAAATTGGATTTCTCTCCTTATCAATATCTTACTCTCTGTCTTATACATATAGGTAAATCATCAAGCACAGCTTCATGGTTTCTAGATCATTAAGAAAGCATATGAAAATGACGTTTCCAATACAAATGATGAAAATATCTATGTGAAATCTATAGAGTTTACTATGGAGTTCATGATTTTAAGTTTTCATTATAAAGTCAAAATATTACTAAACTATATGGGTTTTTAGTACAAAACAGAAACAAAGAAAACGGGAAATATTGCCTAAAGCATAGAAACAAAGAAAACGGGAAATATTGCCTAAAGCATCAATATGACAGAAACAAAGAAAAACGAGAAACAAAGAAAACGGGAAATATTGCCTAAAGCATAGAAACGAAGAAAACGGGAAATATTGCCTAAAGCATGGTAACAAAGAAAACGGGAAATATTGCATCAAGCATCAATATGACAGAAACAAAGAAAAACGAGAAACAAAGAAAACGGGAAATATTGCCTAAAGCATAGAAACAAAGAAAACGGGAAATATTGCCTAAAGCATCAATATTTGGTTTAAATCACATAAGGGAAAGTTAAATGACAAACGTCCAAATATTGCCAAATTCGATGATTTTAAGTTTAAAACAAAATACTAGATAACTTGCTGAAAGTTATCGACCGTAGCTTCGAGACGAGTTTCGTGTTATTTAGATAATTAAAAAGCATATGAAAATGACGTTTCCAATACAAATGATAAAAATAACAATTTCTTCAACAGTTTTTACTCTAGAGTTTCTGATATTAAACTATATGCAATAAAAATTGGATTTCTCCCCTCATCAATCACTGTATTAACGAAGTACAAATAATTAAATCATCAAGCGGAGCTTCGTGTAATTAGATCATTAAAGAAACATATGAAAATGACTTTTCTAATACAAATGATAAAAATAACAGTGTTTTCAATATAATTTTCTATAGAGTTCATGATTTTAAGCTTATACTACTTAAAGGAGATGTACACGTAAAACCAGCTTTAATCCGGCTAAAACGTTGATATATGCAATAAAAATTGGATTTCTCTCCTTATCAATATCTTACTCTCTGTCTTAACGAAATACATATAGGTAAATCATCAAGCACAGCTTCATGGTTTCTAGATCATTAAGGAAGCATATGAAAATGACGTTTCCAATACAAATGATGAAAATATCTATGTGAAATCTATAGAGTTTACTATGGAGTTCATGATTTTAAATTTTTATTATAAAGTCAAAATATTACTAAACTATATGGGTTTTTAGTACAAAACAGAAACAAAGAAAACGGGAAATATTGCCTAAAGCATAGAAACAAAGAAAACGGGAAATATTGCCTAAAGCATCAATATGACAGAAACAAAGAAAAACGAGAAACAAAGAAAACGCGAAATATTGCCTAAAGCATAGAAACAAAGAAAACGGGAAATATTGCCTAAAGCATAGAAACAAAGAAAACGGGAAATATTGCCTAAAGCATCAATATGACATAAACAAAGAAAAACGAGAAACAAAGAAAACGGGAAATATTGCCTAAAGCATAGAAACAAAGAAAACGGGAAATATTGCCTAAAGCATCAATATTTGGTTTAAATCACATAAGGGAAAGTTAAATGACAAACGTCCAAATATTGCCAAATTCGATGATTTTAAGTTTAAAACAAAATACTAGATAACTTGCTAAAAGTTATCGACCGTAGCTTCGTGACGAGTTTCGTGTTATTTAGATAATTAAAAAGCATATGAAAATGACGTTTCCAATACAAATGATAAAAATAACAAATTCTTCAACAGTTTTTACTATAGAGTTTCTGATATTAAACTATATGCAAAAAAAATTGGATTTCTCCCCTCATCAATCACTGTATTAACGAAGTACAAATAATTAAATCATCAAGCGGAGCTTCGTGTAATTAGATCATTAAAGAAGCATATGAAAATGACTTTTCTAATACAAATGATAAAAATAACAGTGTTTTCAATATAATTTTCTATAGAGTTCATGATTTTAAGCTTATACTACTTAAAGGAGATGTACACGTAAAACCAGCTTTAATCCGGCTAAAACGTCGATATATGCAATAAAAATTGGATTTCTCTCCTTATCAATATCTTACTCTCTGTCTTATACATATAGGTAAATCATCAAGCACAGCTTCATGGTTTCTAGATCATTAAGAAAGCATATGAAAATGACGTTTCCAATACAAATGATGAAAATATCTATGTGAAATCTATAGAGTTTACTATGGAGTTCATGATTTTAAGTTTTCATTATAAAGTCAAAATATTACTAAACTATATGGGTTTTTAGTACAAAACAGAAACAAAGAAAACGGGAAATATTGCCTAAAGCATAGAAACAAAGAAAACGGGAAATATTGCCTAAAGCATCAATATGACAGAAACAGAAAAACGAGAAACAAAGAAAACGGGAAATATTGCCTAAAGCATAGAAACGAAGAAAACGGGAAATATTGCCTAAAGCATGGTAACAAAGAAAACGGGAAATATTGCATAAAGCATCAATATGACAGAAACAAAGAAAAACGAGAAACAAAGAAAACGGGAAATATTGCCTAAAGCATAGAAACAAAGAAAACGGGAAATATTGCCTAAAGCATCAATATTTGGTTTAAATCACATAAGGGAAAGTTAAATGACAAACGTCCAAATATTGCCAAATTCGATGATTTTAAGTTTAAAACAAAATACTAGATAACTTGCTGACAGTTATCGACCGTAGCTTCGAGACGAGTTTCGTGTTATTTAGATAATTAAAAAGCATATGAAAATGACGTTTCCAATACAAATGATAAAAATAACAATTTCTTCAACAGTTTTTACTCTAGAGTTTCTGATATTAAACTATATGCAATAAAAATTGGATTTCTCCCCTCATCAATCACTGTATTAACGAAGTACAAATAATTAAATCATCAAGCGGAGCTTCGTGTAATTAGATCATTAAAGAAGCATATGAAAATGACTTTTCTAATACAAATGATAAAAATAACAGTGTTTTCAATATAATTTTCTATAGAGTTCATGATTTTAAGCTTATACTACTTAAAGGAGATGTACACGTAAAACCAGCTTTAATCCGGCTAAAACGTCGATATATGCAATAAAAATTGGATTTCTCTCCTTATCAATATCTTACTCTCTGTCTTATACATATAGGTAAATCACCAAGCACAGCTTCATGGTTTCTAGATCATTAAGGAAGCATATGAAAATGACGTTTCCAATACAAATGATAAAAATAACAATTTCTTCAACAGTTTTTACTATATAGTTTCTGATATTAAACTATCAGAGCCGCGATCCGCTCCGAGGACATTATCAGGTGGGGAGTTTGACTGGGGCGGTACATCTATCAAATGATAACACAGGTGTCCTAAGGCCAGTTCAGCGTGGACAGAAACCTCGCGTAGAGCAAAAGGGCAAATGCTGGCTTGATCCTGATTTTCAGTACGAATACGGACTGCGAAAGCAAGGCCTATCGATCCTTTTGACTTTAGGAGTTTTAAGCAAGAGGTGTCAGAAAAGTTACTACAGGGATAACTGGCTTGTGGCGGCCAAGCGTTCATAGCGACGTCGCTTTTTGATCCTTCGATGTCGGCTCTTCCTATCATTGTGAAGCAGAATTCACCAAGCGTTGGATTGTTCACCCACCAATAGGGAACGTGAGCTGGGTTTAGACCGTCGTGAGATAGGTTAGTTTTACCCTACTGTTAAACTGTGTCGTTGCGACAGCAGTCCTGCTCAGTACGAGAGGAACGGTAGGTCCGGACAAATGGTTCCGTTCTTGGTCGATCGGCCAGTGGAGCGAGGCTACGTCCGTGGGATTATGCCTCAAAGCCTCTAAGGCAGAATCCCGGCTGGAGATTCGATCCTTCGTTATCGAGCGGAGCATCGTGTTATTTTGATCATTAAAATGCATATGAAAATGACGTTTCCAATATAAATGATAAAAATTACTTTGATTTCAATAGAATTTCGTGTAGAGTTCATGATTATAAGGTAATATTACTTACAGGAGCTGTACATGTAAAACAGCTCTAGTACGGCTGATACGTCGATATATGCAATTAAAATTGGATTTCTCCCCTCATCAATCACTGTATTAACGAAGTACAAATAATTAAATCATCAAGCGGAGCTTCGTGTAATTAGATCATTAAAGAAGCATATGAAAATGACTTTTCTAATACAAATGATAAAAATAACAGTGTTTTCAATATAATTTTCTATAGAGTTCATGATTTTAAGCTTATACTACTTAAAGCAGATGTACACGTAAAACCAGCTTTAATCCGGCTAAAACGTCGATATATGCAATAAAAATTGGATTTCTCTCCTTATCAATATCTTACTCTCTGTCTTAACGAAATACATATAGGTAAATCAAGCACAGCTTCATGGTTTCTAGATCATTAAGGAAGCATATGAAAATGACGTTTCCAATACAAATGATGAAAATATCTATGTGAAATCTATAGAGTTTACTATGGAGTTCATGATTTTAAATTTTTATTATAAAGTCAAAATATTACTAAACTATATGGGTTTTTAGTACAAAACAGAAACAAAGAAAACGGGAAATATTGCCTAAAGCATAGAAACAAAGAAAACGGGAAATATTGCCTAAAGCATCAATATGACAAACAAAGAAAAACGAGAAACAAAGAAAACGGGAAATATTGCCTAAAGCATAGAAACAAAGAAAACGGGAAATATTGCCTAAAGCATAGAAACAAAGAAAACGGGAAATATTGCCTAAAGCATAGAAACAAAGAAAACGAGAAATATTGCCTAAAGCATCAATATGACATAAACAAAGAAAAACGAGAAACAAAGAAAACGGGAAATATTGCCTAAAGCATAGAAACAAAGAAAACGGGAAATATTGCCTAAAGCATCAATATTTGGTTTAAATCACATAAGGGAAAGTTAAATGACAAACGTCCAAATATTGCCAAATTCGATGATTTTAAGTTTAAAACAAAATACTAGATAACTTGCTAAAAGTTATCGACCGTAGCTTCGTGACGAGTTTCGTGTTATTTAGATAATTAAAAAGAATATGAAAATGACGTTTCCAATACAAATGATAAAAATAACAAATTCTTCAACAGTTTTTACTATAGAGTTTCTGATATTAAACTATATGCAAAAAAAATTGGATTTCTCCCCTCATCAATCACTGTATTAACGAAGTACAAATAATTAAATCATCAAGCGGAGCTTCGTGTAATTAGATCATTAAAGAAGCATATGAAAATGACTTTTCTAATACAAATGATAAAAATAACAGTGTTTTCAATATAATTTTCTATAGAGTTCATGATTTTAAGCTTATACTACTTAAAGGAGATGTACACGTAAAACCAGCTTTAATCCGGCTAAAACGTCGATATATGCAATAAAAATTGGATTTCTCTCCTTATCAATATCTTACTCTCTGTCTTATACATATAGGTAAATCATCAAGCACAGCTTCATGGTTTCTAGATCATTAAGAAAGCATATGAAAATGACGTTTCCAATACAAATGATGAAAATATTTATGTGAAATCTATAGAGTTTACTATGGAGTTCATGATTTTAAGTTTTCATTATAAAGTCAAAATATTACTAAACTATATGGGTTTTTAGTACAAAACAGAAACAAAGAAAACGGGAAATATTGCCTAAAGCATAGAAACAAAGAAAACGGGAAATATTGCCTAAAGCATCAATATGACAGAAACAAAGAAAAACGAGAAACAAAGAAAACGGGAAATATTGCCTAAAGCATAGAAACGAAGAAAACGGGAAATATTGCCTAAAGCATGGTAACAAAGAAAACGGGAAATATTGCATAAAGCATCAATATGACAGAAACAAAGAAAAACGAGACACAAAGAAAACGGGAAATATTGCCTAAAGCATAGAAACAAAGAAAACGGGAAATATTGCCTAAAGCATCAATATTTGGTTTAAATCACATAAGGGAAAGTTAAATGACAAACGTCCAAATATTGCCAAATTCGATGATTTTAAGTTTAAAACAAAATACTAGATAACTTGCTGAAAGTTATCGACCGTAGCTTCGAGACGAGTTTCGTGTTATTTAGATAATTAAAAAGCATATGAAAATGACGTTTCCAATACAAATGATGAAAATAACAATTTCTTCAACAGTTTTTACTCTAGAGTTTCTGATATTAAACTATATGCAATAAAAATTGGATTTCTCCCCTCATCAATCACTGTATTAACGAAGTACAAATAATTAAATCATCAAGCGGAGCTTCGTGTAATTAGATCATTAAAGAAACATATGAAAATGACTTTTCTAATACAAATGATAAAAATAACAGTGTTTTCAATATAATTTTCTATAGAGTTCATGATTTTAAGCTTATACTACTTAAAGGAGATGTACACGTAAAACCAGCTTTAATCCGGCTAAAACGTCGATATATGCAATAAAAATTGGATTTCTCTCCTTATCAATATCTTACTCTCTGTCTTATACATATAGGTAAATCATCAAGCACAGCTTCATGGTTTCTAGATCATTAAGGAAGCATATGAAAATGACGTTTCCAATACAAATGATAAAAATAACAATTTCTTCAACAGTTTTTACTATATAGTTTCTGATATTAAACTATCAGAGCCGCGATCCGCTCCGAGGACATTATCAGGTGGGGAGTTTGACTGGGGCGGTACATCTATCAAATGATAACACAGGTGTCCTAAGGCCAGTTCAGCGTGGACAGAAACCTCGCGTAGAGCAAAAGGGCAAATGCTGGCTTGATCCTGATTTTCAGTACGAATACGGACTGCGAAAGCAAGGCCTATCGATCCTTTTGACTTTAGGAGTTTTAAGCAAGAGGTGTCAGAAAAGTTACTACAGGGATAACTGGCTTGTGGCGGCCAAGCGTTCATAGCGACGTCGCTTTTTGATCCTTCGATGTCGGCTCTTCCTATCATTGTGAAGCAGAATTCACCAAGCGTTGGATTGTTCACCCACCAATAGGGAACGTGAGCTGGGTTTAGACCGTCGTGAGATAGGTTAGTTTTACCCTACTGTTAAACTGTGTCGTTGCGACAGCAGTTCTGCTCAGTACGAGAGGAACGGTAGGTCCGGACAAATGGTTCCGTTCTTGGTCGATCGGCCAGTGGAGCGAGGCTACGTCCGTGGGATTATGCCTCAAAGCCTCTAAGGCAGAATCCCGGCTGGAGATTCGATCCTTCGTTATCGAGCGGAGCATCGTGTTATTTTGATCATTAAAATGCATATGAAAATGACGTTTCCAATATAAATGATAAAAATTACTTTGATTTCAATAGAATTTCGTGTAGAGTTCATGATTATAAGGTAATATTACTTACAGGAGCTGTACATGTAAAACAGCTCTAGTACGGCTGAAACGTCGATATATGCAATAAAAATTGGATTTCTCCCCTCATCAATCACTGTATTAACGAAGTACAAATAATTAAATCATCAAGCGGAGCTTCGTGTAATTAGATCATTAAAGAAGCATATGAAAATGACTTTTCTAATACAAATGATAAAAATAACAGTGTTTTCAATATAGTTTTCTATAGAGTTCATGATTTTAAGCTTATACTACTTAAAGCAGATGTACACGTAAAACCAGCTTTAATCCGGCTAAAACGTCGATATATGCAATAAAAATTGGATTTCTCTCCTTATCAATATCTTACTCTCTGTCTTAACGAAATACATATAGGTAAATCATCAAGCACAGCTTCATGGTTTCTAGATCATTAAGGAAGCATATAAAAATGACGTTTCCAATACAAATGATGAAAATATCTATGTGAAATCTATAGAGTTTACTATGGAGTTCATGATTTTAAATTTTTATTATAAAGTCAAAATATTACTAAACTATATGGGTTTTTAGTACAAAACAGAAACAAAGAAAACGGGAAATATTGCCTAAAGCATAGAAACAAAGAAAACGGGAAATATTGCCTAAAGCATCAATATGACAGAAACAAAGAAAAACGAGAAACAAAGAAAACGGGAAATATTGCCTAAAGCATAGAAACAAAGAAAACGGGAAATATTGCCTAAAGCATAGAAACAAAGAAAACGGGAAATATTGCCTAAAGCATCAATATGACATAAACAAAGAAAAACGAGAAACAAAGAAAACGGGAAATATTGCCTAAAGCATAGAAACAAAGAAAACGGGAAATATTGCCTAAAGCATCAATATTTGGTTTAAATCACATAAGGGAAAGTTAAATGACAAACGTCCAAATATTGCCAAATTCGATGATTTTAAGTTTAAAACAAAATACTAGATAACTTGCTAAAAGTTATCGACCGTAGCTTCGTGACGAGTTTCGTGTTATTTAGATAATTAAAAAGCATATGAAAATGACGTTTCCAATACAAATGATAAAAATAACAAATTCTTCAACAGTTTTTACTATAGAGTTTCTGATATTAAACTATATGCAAAAAAAATTGGATTTCTCCCCTCATCAATCACTGTATTAACGAAGTACAAATAATTAAATCATCAAGCGGAGCTTCGTGTAATTAGATCATTAAAGAAGCATATGAAAATGACTTTTCTAATACAAATGATAAAAATAACAGTGTTTTCAATATAATTTTCTATAGAGTTCATGATTTTAAGCTTATACTACTTAAAGGAGATGTACACGTAAAACCAGCTTTAATCCGGCTAAAACGTCGATATATGCAATAAAAATTGGATTTCTCTCCTTATCAATATCTTACTCTCTGTCTTATACATATAGGTAAATCATCAAGCACAGCTTCATGGTTTCTAGATCATTAAGAAAGCATATGAAAATGACGTTTCCAATACAAATGATGAAAATATCTATGTGAAATCTATAGAGTTTACTATGGAGTTCATGATTTTAAGTTTTCATTATAAAGTCAAAATATTACTAAACTATATGGGTTTTTAGTACAAAACAGAAACAAAGAAAACGGGAAATATTGCCTAAAGCATAGAAACAAAGAAAACGGGAAATATTGCCTAAAGCATCAATATGACAGAAACAAAGAAAAACGAGAAACAAAGAAAACGGGAAATATTGCCTAAAGCATAGAAACGAAGAAAACGGGAAATATTGCCTAAAGCATGGTAACAAAGAAAACGGGAAATATTGCATAAAGCATCAATATGACAGAAACAAAGAAAAACGAGAAACAAAGAAAACGGGAAATATTGCCTAAAGCATAGAAACAAAGAAAACGGGAAATATTGCCTAAAGCATCAATATTTGGTTTAAATCACATAAGGGAAAGTTAAATGACAAACGTCCAAATATTGCCAAATTCGATGATTTTAAGTTTAAAACAAAATACTAGATAACTTGCTGAAAGTTATCGACCGTAGCTTCGAGACGAGTTTCGTGTTATTTAGATAATTAAAAAGCATATGAAAATGACGTTTCCAATACAAATGATAAAAATAACAATTTCTTCAACAGTTTTTACTCTAGAGTTTCTGATATTAAACTATATGCAATAAAAATTGGATTTCTCCCCTCATCAATCACTGTATTAACGAAGTACAAATAATTAAATCATCAAGCGGAGCTTCGTGTAATTAGATCATTAAAGAAGCATATGAAAATGACTTTTCTAATACAAATGATAAAAATAACAGTGTTTTCAATATAATTTTCTATAGAGTTCATGATTTTAAGCTTATACTACTTAAAGGAGATGTACACGTAAAACCAGCTTTAATCCGGCTAAAACGTCGATATATGCAATAAAAATTGGATTTCTCTCCTTATCAATATCTTACTCTCTGTCTTATACATATAGGTAAATCATCAAGCACAGCTTCATGGTTTCTAGATCATTAAGGAAGCATATGAAAATGACGTTTCCAATACAAATGATAAAAATAACAATTTCTTCAACAGTTTTTACTATATAGTTTCTGATATTAAACTATCAGAGCCGCGATCCGCTCCGAGGACATTATCAGGTGGGGAGTTTGACTGGGGCGGTACATCTATCAAATGATAACACAGGTGTCCTAAGGCCAGTTCAGCGTGGACAGAAACCTCGCGTAGAGCAAAAGGGCAAATGCTGGCTTGATCCTGATTTTCAGTACGAATACGGACTGCGAAAGCAAGGCCTATCGATCCTTTTGACTTTAGGAGTTTTAAGCAAGAGGTGTCAGAAAAGTTACTACAGGGATAACTGGCTTGTGGCGGCCAAGCGTTCATAGCGACGTCGCTTTTTGATCCTTCGATGTCGGCTCTTCCTATCATTGTGAAGCAGAATTCACCAAGCGTTGGATTGTTCACCCACCAATAGGGAACGTGAGCTGGGTTTAGACCGTCGTGAGATAGGTTAGTTTTACCCTACTGTTAAACTGTGTCGTTGCGACAGCAGTCCTGCTCAGTACGAGAGGAACGGTAGGTCCGGACAAATGGTTCCGTTCTTGGTCGATCGGCCAGTGGAGCGAGGCTACGTCCGTGGGATTATGCCTGAAAGCCTCAAAGGCAGAATCCCGGCTGGAGATTCGATCCTTCGTTATCGAGCGGAGCATCGTGTTATTTTGATCATTAAAATGCATATGAAAATGACGTTTCCAATATAAATGATAAAAATTACTTTGATTTCAATAGAATTTCGTGTAGAGTTCATGATTATAAGGTAATATTACTTACAGGAGCTGTACATGTAAAACAGCTCTAGTACGGCTGAAACGTCGATATATGCAATAAAAATTGGATTTCTCCCCTCATCAATCACTGTATTAACGAAGTACAAATAATTAAATCATCAAGCGGAGCTTCGTGTAATTAGATCATTAAAGAAGCATATGAAAATGACTTTTCTAATACAAATGATAAAAATAACAGTGTTTTCAATATAATTTTCTATAGAGTTCATGATTTTAAGCTTATACTACTTAAAGCAGATGTACACGTAAAACCATCTTTAATCCGGCTAAAACGTCGATATATGCAATAAAAATTGGATTTCTCTCCTTATCAATATCTTACTCTCTGTCTTAACGAAATACATATAGGTAAATCAAGCACAGCTTCATGGTTTCTAGATCATTAAGGAAGCATATGAAAATGACGTTTCCAATACAAATGATGAAAATATCTATGTGAAATCTATAGAGTTTACTATGGAGTTCATGATTTTAAATTTTTTTTATAAAGTCAAAATATTACTAAACTATATGGGTTTTTAGTACAAAACAGAAACAAAGAAAACGGGAAATATTGCCTAAAGCATAGAAACAAAGAAAACGGGAAATATTGCCTAAAGCATCAATATGACAGAAACAAAGAAAAACGAGAAACAAAGAAAACGGGAAATATTGCCTAAAGCATAGAAACAAAGAAAACGGGAAATATTGCCTAAAGCATAGAAACAAAGAAAACGGGAAATATTGCCTAAAGCATAGAAACAAAGAAAACGGGAAATATTGCCTAAAGCATCAATATGACATAAACAAAGAAAAACGAGAAACAAAGAAAACGGGAAATATTGCCTAAAGCATAGAAACAAAGAAAACGGGAAATATTGCCTAAAGCATCAATATTTGGTTTAAATCACATAAGGGAAAGTTAAATGACAAACGTCCAAATATTGCCAAATTCGATGATTTTAAGTTTAAAACAAAATACTAGATAACTTGCTAAAAGTTATCGACCGTAGCTTCGTGACGAGTTTCGTGTTATTTAGATAATTAAAAAGCATATGAAAATGACGTTTCCAATACAAATGATAAAAATAACAAATTCTTCAACAGTTTTTACTATAGAGTTTCTGATATTAAACTATATGCAAAAAAAATTGGATTTCTCCCCTCATCAATCACTGTATTAACGAAGTACAAATAATTAAATCATCAAGCGGAGCTTCGTGTAATTAGATCATTAAAGAAGCATATGAAAATGACTTTTCTAATACAAATGATAAAAATAACAGTGTTTTCAATATAATTTTCTATAGAGTTCATGATTTTAAGCTTATACTACTTAAAGGAGATGTACACGTAAAACCAGCTTTAATCCGGCTAAAACGTCGATATATGCAATAAAAATTGGATTTCTCTCCTTATCAATATCTTACTCTCTGTCTTATACATATAGGTAAATCATCAAGCACAGCTTCATGGTTTCTAGATCATTAAGAAAGCATATGAAAATGACGTTTCCAATACAAATGATGAAAATATCTATGTGAAATCTATAGAGTTTACTATGGAGTTCATGATTTTAAGTTTTCATTATAAAGTCAAAATATTACTAAACTATATGGGTTTTTAGTACAAAACAGAAACAAAGAAAACGGGAAATATTGCCTAAAGCATAGAAACAACGAAAACGGGAAATATTGCCTAAAGCATCAATATGACAGAAACAAAGAAAAACGAGAAACAAAGAAAACGGGAAATATTGCCTAAAGCATAGAAACGAAGAAAACGGGAAATATTGCCTAAAGCATGGTAACAAAGAAAACGTTAAATATTGCATAAAGCATCAATATGACAGAAACAAAGAAAAACGAGAAACAAAGAAAACGGGAAATATTGCCTAAAGCATAGAAACAAAGAAAACGGGAAATATTGCCTAAAGCATCAATATTTGGTTTAAATCACATAAGGGAAAGGTAAATGACAAACGTCCAAATATTGCCAAATTCGATGATTTTAAGTTTAAAACAAAATACTAGATAACTTGCTGAAAGTTATCGACCGTAGCTTCGAGACGAGTTTCGTGTTATTTAGATAATTAAAAAGCATATGAAAATGACGTTTCCAATACAAATGATAAAAATAACAATTTCTTCAACAGTTTTTACTCTAGAGTTTCTGATATTAAACTATATGCAATAAAAATTGGATTTCTCCCCTCATCAATCACTGTATTAACGAAGTACAAATAATTAAATCATCAAGCGGAGCTTCGTGTAATTAGATCATTAAAGAAGCATATGAAAATGACTTTTCTAATACAAATGATAAAAATAACAGTGTTTTCAATATAATTTTCTATAGAGTTCATGATTTTAAGCTTATACTACTTAAAGGAGATGTACACGTAAAACCAGCTTTAATCCGGCTAAAACGTCGATATATGCAATAAAAATTGGATTTCTCTCCTTATCAATATCTTACTCTCTGTCTTATACATATAGGTAAATCATCAAGCACAGCTTCATGGTTTCTAGATCATTAAGGAAGCATATGAAAATGACGTTTCCAATACAAATGATAAAAATAACAATTTCTTCAACAGTTTTTACTATATAGTTTCTGATATTAAACTATCAGAGCCGCGATCCGCTCCGAGGACATTATCAGGTGGGGAGTTTGACTGGGGCGGTACATCTATCAAATGATAACACAGGTGTCCTAAGGCCAGTTCAGCGTGGACAGAAACCTCGCGTAGAGCAAAAGGGCAAATGCTGGCTTGATCCTGATTTTCAGTACGAATACGGACTGCGAAAGCAAGGCCTATCGATCCTTTTGACTTTAGGAGTTTTAAGCAAGAGGTGTCAGAAAAGTTACTACAGGGATAACTGGCTTGTGGCGGCCAAGCGTTCATAGCGACGTCGCTTTTTGATCCTTCGATGTCGGCTCTTCCTATCATTGTGAAGCAGAATTCACCAAGCGTTGGATTGTTCACCCACCAATAGGGAACGTGAGCTGGGTTTAGACCGTCGTGAGATAGGTTAGTTTTACCCTACTGTTAAACTGTGTCGTTGCGACAGCAGTCCTGCTCAGTACGAGAGGAACGGTAGGTCCGGACAAATGGTTCCGTTCTTGGTCGATCGGCCAGTGGAGCGAGGCTACGTCCGTGGGATTATGCCTCAAAGCCTCTAAGGCAGAATCCCGGCTGGAGATTCGATCCTTCGTTATCGAGCGGAGCATCGTGTTATTTTGATCATTAAAATGCATATGAAAATGACGTTTCCAATATAAATGATAAAAATTACTTTGATTTCAATAGAATTTCGTGTAGAGTTCATGATTATAAGGTAATATTACTTACAGGAGCTGTACATGTAAAACAGCTCTAGTACGGCTGAAACGTCGATATATGCAATAAAAATTGGATTTCTCCCCTCATCAATCACTGTATTAACGAAGTACAAATAATTAAATCATCAAGCGGAGCTTCGTGTAATTAGATCATTAAAGAAGCATATGAAAATGACTTTTCTAATACAAATGATAAAAATAACAGTGTTTTCAATATAGTTTTCTATAGAGTTCATGATTTTAAGCTTATACTACTTAAAGCAGATGTACACGTAAAACCAGCTTTAATCCGGCTAAAACGTCGATATATGCAATAAAAATTGGATTTCTCTCCTTATCAATATCTTACTCTCTGTCTTAACGAAATACATATAGGTAAATCATCAAGCACAGCTTCATGGTTTCTAGATCATTAAGGAAGCATATAAAAATGACGTTTCCAATACAAATGATGAAAATATCTATGTGAAATCTATAGAGTTTACTATGGAGTTCATGATTTTAAATTTTTATTATAAAGTCAAAATATTACTAAACTATATGGGTTTTTAGTACAAAACAGAAACAAAGAAAACGGGAAATATTGCCTAAAGCATAGAAACAAAGAAAACGGGAAATATTGCCTAAAGCATCAATATGACAGAAACAAAGAAAAACGAGAAACAAAGAAAACGGGAAATATTGCCTAAAGCATAGAAACAAAGAAAACGGGAAATATTGCCTAAAGCATAGAAACAAAGAAAACGGGAAATATTGCCTAAAGCATCAATATGACATAAACAAAGAAAAACGAGAAACAAAGAAAACGGGAAATATTGCCTAAAGCATAGAAACAAAGAAAACGGGAAATATTGCCTAAAGCATCAATATTTGGTTTAAATCACATAAGGGAAAGTTAAATGACAAACGTCCAAATATTGCCAAATTCGATGATTTTAAGTTTAAAACAAAATACTAGATAACTTGCTAAAAGTTATCGACCGTAGCTTCGTGACGAGTTTCGTGTTATTTAGATAATTAAAAAGCATATGAAAATGACGTTTCCAATACAAATGATAAAAATAACAAATTCTTCAACAGTTTTTACTATAGAGTTTCTGATATTAAACTATATGCAAAAAAAATTGGATTTCTCCCCTCATCAATCACTGTATTAACGAAGTACAAATAATTAAATCATCAAGCGGAGCTTCGTGTAATTAGATCATTAAAGAAGCATATGAAAATGACTTTTCTAATACAAATGATAAAAATAACAGTGTTTTCAATATAATTTTCTATAGAGTTCATGATTTTAAGCTTATACTACTTAAAGGAGATGTACACGTAAAACCAGCTTTAATCCGGCTAAAACGTCGATATATGCAATAAAAATTGGATTTCTCTCCTTATCAATATCTTACTCTCTGTCTTATACATATAGGTAAATCATCAAGCACAGCTTCATGGTTTCTAGATCATTAAGAAAGCATATGAAAATGACGTTTCCAATACAAATGATGAAAATATCTATGTGAAATCTATAGAGTTTACTATGGAGTTCATGATTTTAAGTTTTCATTATAAAGTCAAAATATTACTAAACTATATGGGTTTTTAGTACAAAACAGAAACAAAGAAAACGGGAAATATTGCCTAAAGCATAGAAACAAAGAAAACGGGAAATATTGCCTAAAGCATCAATATGACAGAAACAAAGAAAAACGAGAAACAAAGAAAACGGGAAATATTGCCTAAAGCATAGAAACGAAGAAAACGGGAAATATTGCCTAAAGCATGGTAACAAAGAAAACGGGAAATATTGCATAAAGCATCAATATGACAGAAACAAAGAAAAACGAGAAACAAAGAAAACGGGAAATATTGCCTAAAGCATAGAAACAAAGAAAACGGGAAATATTGCCTAAAGCATCAATATTTGGTTTAAATCACATAAGGGAAAGTTAAATGACAAACGTCCAAATATTGCCAAATTCGATGATTTTAAGTTTAAAACAAAATACTAGATAACTTGCTGAAAGTTATCGACCGTAGCTTCGAGACGAGTTTCGTGTTATTTAGATAATTAAAAAGCATATGAAAATGACGTTTCCAATACAAATGATAAAAATAACAATTTCTTCAACAGTTTTTACTCTAGAGTTTCTGATATTAAACTATATGCAATAAAAATTGGATTTCTCCCCTCATCAATCACTGTATTAACGAAGTACAAATAATTAAATCATCAAGCGGAGCTTCGTGTAATTAGATCATTAAAGAAGCATATGAAAATGACTTTTCTAATACAAATGATAAAAATAACAGTGTTTTCAATATAATTTTCTATAGAGTTCATGATTTTAAGCTTATACTACTTAAAGGAGATGTACACGTAAAACCAGCTTTAATCCGGCTAAAACGTCGATATATGCAATAAAAATTGGATTTCTCTCCTTATCAATATCATACTCTCTGTCTTATACATATAGGTAAATCATCAAGCACAGCTTCATGGTTTCTAGATCATTAAGGAAGCATATGAAAATGACGTTTCCAATACAAATGATAAAAATAACAATTTCTTCAACAGTTTTTACTATATAGTTTCTGATATTAAACTATCAGAGCCGCGATCCGCTCCGAGGACATTATCAGGTGGGGAGTTTGACTGGAGCGGTACATCTATCAAATGATAACACAGGTGTCCTAAGGCCAGTTCAGCGTGGACAGAAACCTCGCGTAGAGCAAAAGGGCAAATGCTGGCTTGATCCTGATTTTCAGTACGAATACGGACTGCGAAAGCAAGGCCTATCGATCCTTTTGACTTTAGGAGTTTTAAGCAAGAGGTGTCAGAAAAGTTACTACAGGGATAACTGGCTTGTGGCGGCCAAGCGTTCATAGCGACGTCGCTTTTTGATCCTTCGATGTCGGCTCTTCCTATCATTGTGAAGCAGAATTCACCAAGCGTTGGATTGTTCACCCACCAATAGGGAACGTGAGCTGGGTTTAGACCGTCGTGAGATAGGTTAGTTTTACCCTACTGTTAAACTGTGTCGTTGCGACAGCAGTCCTGCTCAGTACGAGAGGAACGGTAGGTCCGGACAAATGGTTCCGTTCTTGGTCGATCGGCCAGTGGAGCGAGGCTACGTCCGTGGGATTATGCCTGAAAGCCTCTAAGGCAGAATCCCGGCTGGAGATTCGATCCTTCGTTATCGAGCGGAGCATCGTGTTATTTTGATCATTAAAATGCATATGAAAATGACGTTTCCAATATAAATGATAAAAATTACTTTGATTTCAATAGAATTTCGTGTAGAGTTCATGATTATAAGGTAATATTACTTACAGGAGCTGTACATGTAAAACAGCTCTAGTACGGCTGAAACGTCGATATATGCAATAAAAATTGGATTTCTCCCCTCATCAATCACTGTATTAACGAAGTACAAATAATTAAATCATCAAGCGGAGCTTCGTGTAATTAGATCATTAAAGAAGCATATGAAAATGACTTTTCTAATACAAATGATAAAAATAACAGTGTTTTCAATATAGTTTTCTATAGAGTTCATGATTTTAAGCTTATACTACTTAAAGCAGATGTACACGTAAAACCAGCTTTAATCCGGCTAAAACGTCGATATATGCAATAAAAATTGGATTTCTCTCCTTATCAATATCTTACTCTCTGTCTTAACGAAATACATATAGGTAAATCATCAAGCACAGCTTCATGGTTTCTAGATCATTAAGGAAGCATATAAAAATGACGTTTCCAATACAAATGATGAAAATATCTATGTGAAATCTATAGAGTTTACTATGGAGTTCATGATTTTAAATTTTTATTATAAAGTCAAAATATTACTAAACTATATGGGTTTTTAGTACAAAACAGAAACAAAGAAAACGGGAAATATTGCCTAAAGCATAGAAACAAAGAAAACGGGAAATATTGCCTAAAGCATCAATATGACAGAAACAAAGAAAAACGAGAAACAAAGAAAACGGGAAATATTGCCTAAAGCATAGAAACAAAGAAAACGGGAAATATTGCCTAAAGCATAGAAACAAAGAAAACGGGAAATATTGCCTAAAGCATCAATATGACATAAACAAAGAAAAACGAGAAACAAAGAAAACGGGAAATATTGCCTAAAGCATAGAAACAAGAAAACGGGAAATATTGCCTAAAGCATCAATATTTGGTTTAAATCACATAAGGGAAAGTTAAATGACAAACGTCCAAATATTGCCAAATTCGATGATTTTAAGTTTAAAACAAAATACTAGATAACTTGCTAAAAGTTATCGACCGTAGCTTCGTGACGAGTTTCGTGTTATTTAGATAATTAAAAAGCATATGAAAATGACGTTTCCAATACAAATGATAAAAATAACAAATTCTTCAACAGTTTTTACTATAGAGTTTCTGATATTAAACTATATGCAAAAAAAATTGGATTTCTCCCCTCATCAATCACTGTATTAACGAAGTACAAATAATTAAATCATCAAGCGGAGCTTCGTGTAATTAGATCATTAAAGAAGCATATGAAAATGACTTTTCTAATACAAATGATAAAAATAACAGTGTTTTCAATATAATTTTCTATAGAGTTCATGATTTTAAGCTTATACTACTTAAAGGAGATGTACACGTAAAACCAGCTTTAATCCGGCTAAAACGTCGATATATGCAATAAAAATTGGATTTCTCTCCTTATCAATATCTTACTCTCTGTCTTATACATATAGGTAAATCATCAAGCACAGCTTCATGGTTTCTAGATCATTAAGAAAGCATATGAAAATGACGTTTCCAATACAAATGATGAAAATATCTATGTGAAATCTATAGAGTTTACTATGGAGTTCATGATTTTAAGTTTTCATTATAAAGTCAAAATATTACTAAACTATATGGGTTTTTAGTACAAAACAGAAACAAAGAAAACGGGAAATATTGCCTAAAGCATAGAAACAAAGAAAACGGGAAATATTGCCTAAAGCATCAATATGACAGAAACAAAGAAAAACGAGAAACAAAGAAAACGGGAAATATTGCCTAAAGCATAGAAACGAAGAAAACGGGAAATATTGCCTAAAGCATGGTAACAAAGAAAACGGGAAATATTGCATAAAGCATCAATATGACAGAAACAAAGAAAAACGAGAAACAAAGAAAACGGGAAATATTGCCTAAAGCATAGAAACAAAGAAAACGGGAAATATTGCCTAAAGCATCAATATTTGGTTTAAATCACATAAGGGAAAGTTAAATGACAAACGTCCAAATATTGCCAAATTCGATGATTTTAAGTTTAAAACAAAATACTAGATAACTTGCTGAAAGTTATCGACCGTAGCTTCGAGACGAGTTTCGTGTTATTTAGATAATTAAAAAGCATATGAAAATGACGTTTCCAATACAAATGATAAAAATAACAATTTCTTCAACAGTTTTTACTCTAGAGTTTCTGATATTAAACTATATGCAATAAAAATTGGATTTCTCCCCTCATCAATCACTGTATTAACGAAGTACAAATAATTAAATCATCAAGCGGAGCTTCGTGTAATTAGATCATTAAAGAAGCATATGAAAATGACTTTTCTAATACAAATGATAAAAATAACAGTGTTTTCAATATAATTTTCTATAGAGTTCATGATTTTAAGCTTATACTACTTAAAGGAGATGTACACGTAAAACCAGCTTTAATCCGGCTAAAACGTCGATATATGCAATAAAAATTGGATTTCTCTCCTTATCAATATCATACTCTCTGTCTTATACATATAGGTAAATCATCAAGCACAGCTTCATGGTTTCTAGATCATTAAGGAAGCATATGAAAATGACGTTTCCAATACAAATGATAAAAATAACAATTTCTTCAACAGTTTTTACTATATAGTTTCTGATATTAAACTATCAGAGCCGCGATCCGCTCCGAGGACATTATCAGGTGGGGAGTTTGACTGGAGCGGTACATCTATCAAATGATAACACAGGTGTCCTAAGGCCAGTTCAGCGTGGACAGAAACCTCGCGTAGAGCAAAAGGGCAAATGCTGGCTTGATCCTGATTTTCAGTACGAATACGGACTGCGAAAGCAAGGCCTATCGATCCTTTTGACTTTAGGAGTTTTAAGCAAGAGGTGTCAGAAAAGTTACTACAGGGATAACTGGCTTGTGGCGGCCAAGCGTTCATAGCGACGTCGCTTTTTGATCCTTCGATGTCGGCTCTTCCTATCATTGTGAAGCAGAATTCACCAAGCGTTGGATTGTTCACCCACCAATAGGGAACGTGAGCTGGGTTTAGACCGTCGTGAGATAGGTTAGTTTTACCCTACTGTTAAACTGTGTCGTTGCGACAGCAGTCCTGCTCAGTACGAGAGGAACGGTAGGTCCGGACAAATGGTTCCGTTCTTGGTCGATCGGCCAGTGGAGCGAGGCTACGTCCGTGGGATTATGCCTGAAAGCCTCTAAGGCAGAATCCCGGCTGGAGATTCGATCCTTCGTTATCGAGCGGAGCATCGTGTTATTTTGATCATTAAAATGCATATGAAAATGACGTTTCCAATATAAATGATAAAAATTACTTTGATTTCAATAGAATTTCGTGTAGAGTTCATGATTATAAGGTAATATTACTTACAGGAGCTGTACATGTAAAACAGCTCTAGTACGGCTGAAACGTCGATATATGCAATAAAAATTGGATTTCTCCCCTCATCAATCACTGTATTAACGAAGTACAAATAATTAAATCATCAAGCGGAGCTTCGTGTAATTAGATCATTAAAGAAGCATATGAAAATGACTTTTCTAATACAAATGATAAAAATAACAGTGTTTTCAATATAATTTTCTATAGAGTTCATGATTTTAAGCTTATACTACTTAAAGCAGATGTACACGTAAAACCATCTTTAATCCGGCTAAAACGTCGATATATGCAATAAAAATTGGATTTCTCTCCTTATCAATATCTTACTCTCTGTCTTAACGAAATACATATAGGTAAATCAAGCACAGCTTCATGGTTTCTAGATCATTAAGGAAGCATATGAAAATGACGTTTCCAATACAAATGATGAAAATATCTATGTGAAATCTATAGAGTTTACTATGGAGTTCATGATTTTAAATTTTTTTTATAAAGTCAAAATATTACTAAACTATATGGGTTTTTAGTACAAAACAGAAACAAAGAAAACGAGAAATATTGCCTAAAGCATAGAAACAAAGAAAACGGGAAATATTGCCTAAAGCATCAATATGACAGAAACAAAGAAAAACGAGAAACAAAGAAAACGGGAAATATTGCCTAAAGCATAGAAACAAAGAAAACGGGAAATATTGCCTAAAGCATAGAAACAAAGAAAACGGGAAATATTGCCTAAAGCATAGAAACAAAGAAAACGGGAAATATTGCCTAAAGCATCAATATGACATAAACAAAGAAAAACGAGAAACAAAGAAAACGGGAAATATTGCCTAAAGCATAGAAACAAAGAAAACGGGAAATATTGCCTAAAGCATCAATATTTGGTTTAAATCACATAAGGGAAAGTTAAATGACAAACGTCCAAATATTGCCAAATTCGATGATTTTAAGTTTAAAACAAAATACTAGATAACTTGCTAAAAGTTATCGACCGTAGCTTCGTGACGAGTTTCGTGTTATTTAGATAATTAAAAAGCATATGAAAATGACGTTTCCAATACAAATGATAAAAATAACAAATTCTTCAACAGTTTTTACTATAGAGTTTCTGATATTAAACTATATGCAAAAAAAATTGGATTTCTCCCCTCATCAATCACTGTATTAACGAAGTACAAATAATTAAATCATCAAGCGGAGCTTCGTGTAATTAGATCATTAAAGAAGCATATGAAAATGACTTTTCTAATACAAATGATAAAAATAACAGTGTTTTCAATATAATTTTCTATAGAGTTCATGATTTTAAGCTTATACTACTTAAAGGAGATGTACACGTAAAACCAGCTTTAATCCGGCTAAACGTCGATATATGCAATAAAAATTGGATTTCTCTCCTTATCAATATCTTACTCTCTGTCTTATACATATAGGTAAATCATCAAGCACAGCTTCATGGTTTCTAGATCATTAAGAAAGCATATGAAAATGACGTTTCCAATACAAATGATGAAAATATCTATGTGAAATCTATAGAGTTTACTATGGAGTTCATGATTTTAAGTTTTCATTATAAAGTCAAAATATTACTAAACTATATGGGTTTTTAGTACAAAACAGAAACAAAGAAAACGGGAAATATTGCCTAAAGCATAGAAACAACGAAAACGGGAAATATTGCCTAAAGCATCAATATGACAGAAACAAAGAAAAACGAGAAACAAAGAAAACGGGAAATATTGCCTAAAGCATAGAAACGAAGAAAACGGGAAATATTGCCTAAAGCATGGTAACAAAGAAAACGTTAAATATTGCATAAAGCATCAATATGACAGAAACAAAGAAAAACGAGAAACAAAGAAAACGGGAAATATTGCCTAAAGCATAGAAACAAAGAAAACGGGAAATATTGCCTAAAGCATCAATATTTGGTTTAAATCACATAAGGGAAAGGTAAATGACAAACGTCCAAATATTGCCAAATTCGATGATTTTAAGTTTAAAACAAAATACTAGATAACTTGCTAAAAGTTATCGACCGTAGCTTCGTGACGAGTTTCGTGTTATTTAGATAATTAAAAAGCATATGAAAATGACGTTTCCAATACAAATGATAAAAATAACAAATTCTTCAACAGTTTTTACTATAGAGTTTCTGATATTAAACTATATGCAAAAAAAATTGGATTTCTCCCCTCATCAATCACTGTATTAACGAAGTACAAATAATTAAATCATCAAGCGGAGCTTCGTGTAATTAGATCATTAAAGAAGCATATGAAAATGACTTTTCTAATACAAATGATAAAAATAACAGTGTTTTCAATATAATTTTCTATAGAGTTCATGATTTTAAGCTTATACTACTTAAAGGAGATGTACACGTAAAACCAGCTTTAATCCGGCTAAAACGTCGATATATGCAATAAAAATTGGATTTCTCTCCTTATCAATATCTTACTCTCTGTCTTATACATATAGGTAAATCATCAAGCACAGCTTCATGGTTTCTAGATCATTAAGAAAGCATATGAAAATGACGTTTCCAATACAAATGATGAAAATATCTATGTGAAATCTATAGAGTTTACTATGGAGTTCATGATTTTAAGTTTTCATTATAAAGTCAAAATATTACTAAACTATATGGGTTTTTAGTACAAAACAGAAACAAAGAAAACGGGAAATATTGCCTAAAGCATAGAAACAACGAAAACGGGAAATATTGCCTAAAGCATCAATATGACAGAAACAAAGAAAAACGAGAAACAAAGAAAACGGGAAATATTGCCTAAAGCATAGAAACGAAGAAAACGGGAAATATTGCCTAAAGCATGGTAACAAAGAAAACGTTAAATATTGCATAAAGCATCAATATGACAGAAACAAAGAAAAACGAGAAACAAAGAAAACGGGAAATATTGCCTAAAGCATAGAAACAAAGAAAACGGGAAATATTGCCTAAAGCATCAATATTTGGTTTAAATCACATAAGGGAAAGGTAAATGACAAACGTCCAAATATTGCCAAATTCGATGATTTTAAGTTTAAAACAAAATACTAGATAACTTGCTGAAAGTTATCGACCGTAGCTTCGAGACGAGTTTCGTGTTATTTAGATAATTAAAAAGCATATGAAAATGACGTTTCCAATACAAATGATAAAAATAACAATTTCTTCAACAGTTTTTACTCTAGAGTTTCTGATATTAAACTATATGCAATAAAAATTGGATTTCTCCCCTCATCAATCACTGTATTAACGAAGTACAAATAATTAAATCATCAAGCGGAGCTTCGTGTAATTAGATCATTAAAGAAGCATATGAAAATGACTTTTCTAATACAAATGATAAAAATAACAGTGTTTTTCAATATAATTTTCTATAGAGTTCATGATTTTAAGCTTATACTACTTAAAGGAGATGTACACGTAAAACCAGCTTTAATCCGGCTAAAACGTCGATATATGCAATAAAAATTGGATTTCTCTCCTTATCAATATCTTACTCTCTGTCTTATACATATAGGTAAATCATCAAGCACAGCTTCATGGTTTCTAGATCATTAAGGAAGCATATGAAAATGACGTTTCCAATACAAATGATGAAAATATCTATGTGAAATCTATAGAGTTTACTATGGAGTTCATGATTTTAAGTTTTCATTATAAAGTCAAAATATTACTAAACTATATGGGTTTTTAGTACAAAACAGAAACAAAGAAAACGGGAAATATTGCCTAAAGCATAGAAACAACGAAAACGGGAAATATTGCCTAAAGCATCAATATGACAGAAACAAAGAAAAACGAGAAACAAAGAAAACGGGAAATATTGCCTAAAGCATAGAAACGAAGAAAACGGGAAATATTGCCTAAAGCATGGTAACAAAGAAAACGTTAAATATTGCATAAAGCATCAATATGACAGAAACAAAGAAAAACGAGAAACAAAGAAAACGGGAAATATTGCCTAAAGCATAGAAACAAAGAAAACGGGAAATATTGCCTAAAGCATCAATATTTGGTTTAAATCACATAAGGGAAAGGTAAATGACAAACGTCCAAATATTGCCAAATTCGATGATTTTAAGTTTAAAACAAATACTAGATAACTTGCTAAAAGTTATCGACCGTAGCTTCGTGACGAGTTTCGTGTTATTAGATAATTAAAAAGCATATGAAAATGACGTTTCCAATACAAATGATAAAAATAACAAATTCTTCAACAGTTTTTACTATAGAGTTTCTGATATTAAACTATATGCAAAAAAAATTGGATTTCTCCCCTCATCAATCACTGTATTAACGAAGTACAAATAATTAAATCATCAAGCGGAGCTTCGTGTAATTAGATCATTAAAGAAGCATATGAAAATGACTTTTCTAATACAAATGATAAAAATAACAGTGTTTTCAATATAATTTTCTATAGAGTTCATGATTTTAAGCTTATACTACTTAAAGGAGATGTACACGTAAAACCAGCTTTAATCCGGCTAAAACGTCGATATATGCAATAAAAATTGGATTTCTCTCCTTATCAATATCTTACTCTCTGTCTTATACATATAGGTAAATCATCAAGCACAGCTTCATGGTTTCTAGATCATTAAGAAAGCATATGAAAATGACGTTTCCAATACAAATGATGAAAATATCTATGTGAAATCTATAGAGTTTACTATGGAGTTCATGATTTTAAGTTTTCATTATAAAGTCAAAATATTACTAAACTATATGGGTTTTTAGTACAAAACAGAAACAAAGAAAACGGGAAATATTGCCTAAAGCATAGAAACAACGAAAACGGGAAATATTGCCTAAAGCATCAATATGACAGAAACAAAGAAAAACGAGAAACAAAGAAAACGGGAAATATTGCCTAAAGCATAGAAACGAAGAAAACGGGAAATATTGCCTAAAGCATGGTAACAAAGAAAACGTTAAATATTGCATAAAGCATCAATATGACAGAAACAAAGAAAAACGAGAAACAAAGAAAACGGGAAATATTGCCTAAAGCATAGAAACAAAGAAAACGGGAAATATTGCCTAAAGCATCAATATTTGGTTTAAATCACATAAGGGAAAGGTAAATGACAAACGTCCAAATATTGCCAAATTCGATGATTTTAAGTTTAAAACAAAATACTAGATAACTTGCTGAAAGTTATCGACCGTAGCTTCGAGACGAGTTTCGTGTTATTTAGATAATTAAAAAGCATATGAAATGACGTTTCCAATACAAATGATAAAAATAACAATTTCTTCAACAGTTTTTACTCTAGAGTTTCTGATATTAAACTATATGCAATAAAAATTGGATTTCTCCCCTCATCAATCACTGTATTAACGAAGTACAAATAATTAAATCATCAAGCGGAGCTTCGTGTAATTAGATCATTAAAGAAGCATATGAAAATGACTTTTCTAATACAAATGATAAAATAACAGTGTTTTCAATATAATTTTCTATAGAGTTCATGATTTTAAGCTTATACTACTTAAAGGAGATGTACACGTAAAACCAGCTTTAATCCGGCTAAAACGTCGATATATGCAATAAAAATTGGATTTCTCTCCTTATCAATATCTTACTCTCTGTCTTATACATATAGGTAAATCATCAAGCACAGCTTCATGGTTTCTAGATCATTAAGGAAGCATATGAAAATGACGTTTCCAATACAAATGATAAAAATAACAATTTCTTCAACAGTTTTTACTATATAGTTTCTGATATTAAACTATCAGAGCCGCGATCCGCTCCGAGGACATTATCAGGTGGGGAGTTTGACTGGGGCGGTACATCTATCAAATTGATAACACAGGTGTCCTAAGGCCAGTTCAGCGTGGACAGAAACCTCGCGTAGAGCAAAAGGGCAAATGCTGGCTTGATCCTGATTTTCAGTACGAATACGGACTGCGAAAGCAAGGCCTATCGATCCTTTTGACTTTAGGAGTTTTAAGCAAGAGGTGTCAGAAAAGTTACTACAGGGATAACTGGCTTGTGGCGGCCAAGCGTTCATAGCGACGTCGCTTTTTTGATCCTTCGATGTCGGCTCTTCCTATCATTGTGAAGCAGATTCACCAAGCGTTGGATTGTTCACCCACCAATAGGGAACGTGAGCTGGGTTTAGACCGTCGTGAGATAGGTTAGTTTTACCCTACTGTTAAACTGTGTCGTTGCGACAGCAGTCCTGCTCAGTACGCGAGGAACGGTAGGTCCGGACAAATGGTTCCGTTCTTGGTCGATCGGCCAGTGGAGCGAGGCTACGTCCGTGGGATTATGCCTCAAAGCCTCTAAGGCAGAATCCCGGCTGGAGATTCGATCCTTCGTTATCGAGCGGAGCATCGTGTTATTTTGATCATTAAAATGCATATGAAAATGACGTTTCCAATATAAATGATAAAAATTACTTTGATTTCAATAGAATTCGTGTAGAGTTCATGATTATAAGGTAATATTACTTACAGGAGCTGTACATGTAAAACAGCTCTAGTACGGCTGAAACGTCGATATATGCAATAAAAATTGGATTTCTCCCCTCATCAATCACTGTATTAACGAAGTACAAATAATTAAATCATCAAGCGGAGCTTCGTGTAATTAGATCATTAAAGAAGCATATGAAAATGACTTTTCTAATACAAATGATAAAAATAACAGTGTTTTCAATATAGTTTTCTATAGAGTTCATGATTTTAAGCTTATACTACTTAAAGCAGATGTACACGTAAAACCAGCTTTAATCCGGCTAAAACGTCGATATATGCAATAAAAATTGGATTTCTCTCCTTATCAATATCTTACTCTCTGTCTTAACGAAATACATATAGGTAAATCATCAAGCACAGCTTCATGGTTTCTAGATCATTAAGGAAGCATATAAAAATGACGTTTCCAATACAAATGATGAAAATATCTATGTGAAATCTATAGAGTTTACTATGGAGTTCATGATTTTAAATTTTATTATAAAGTCAAAATATTACTAAACTATATGGGTTTTTAGTACAAAACAGAAACAAAGAAAACGGGAAATATTGCCTAAAGCATAGAAACAAAGAAAACGGGAAATATTGCCTAAAGCATCAATATGACAGAAACAAAGAAAAACGAGAAACAAGAAAACGGGAAATATTGCCTAAAGCATAGAAACAAAGAAAACGGGAAATATTGCCCTAAGCATAGAAACAAAGAAAACGGGAATATTGCCTAAAGCATCAATATGACATAAACAAAGAAAAACGAGAAACAAAGAAAACGGGAAATATTGCCTAAGCATAGAAACAAAGAAAACGGGAAATATTGCCTAAAGCATCAATATTTGGTTTAAATCACATAAGGGAAAGTTAAATGACAAACGTCCAAATATTGCCAAATTCGATGATTTTAAGTTTAAAACAAAATACTAGATAACTTGCTAAAAGTTATCGACCGTAGCTTCGTGACGAGTTTCGTGTTATTTAGATAATTAAAAAGCATATGAAAATGACGTTTCCAATACAAATGATAAAAATAACAAATTCTTCAACAGTTTTTACTATAGAGTTTCTGATATTAAACTATATGCAATAAAAATTGGATTCTCTCCTTACAATATCTTACTCTCTGTCTTATACATATAGGTAATCATCAAGCACAGCTTCATGGTTTCTAGATCATTAAGAAAGCATATGAAAATGACGTTTCCAATACAAATGATGAAATATCTATGTGAAATCTATAGAGTTTACTATGGAGTTCATGATTTTAAGTTTCATTATAAAGTCAAATATTACTAACTATATGGGTTTTTTAGTACAAAACAGAAACAAAGAAAACGGGAAATATTGCCTAAAGCATAGAAACAAAGAAAACGGGAAATATTGCCTAAAGCATCAATATGACAGAAACAAAGAAAAACGAGAACAAAGAAAACGGGAAATATTGCCTAAAGCATAGAAACGAAGAAAACGGGAAATATTGCCTAAAGCATGGTAACAAAGAAAACGGGAAATATTGCATAAAGCATCAATATGACAGAAACAAAGAAAAACGAGAAACAAGAAAACGGGAAATATTGCCTAAAGCATAGAACAAAGAAAACGGGAAATATTGCCTAAAGCATCAATATTTGGTTTAATCACATAAGGGAAAGTTAAATGACAAACGTCCAAATATTGCCAAATTCGATGATTTAAGTTTAAAACAAAATACTAGATAACTTGCTGAAAGTTATCGACCGTAGCTTCGAGACGAGTTTCGTGTTATTTAGATAATTAAAAAGCATATGAAATGACGTTTCCAATACAAATGATAAAAATAACAATTTCTTCAACAGTTTTTACTCTAGAGTTTCTGATATTAAACTATATGCAATAAAATTGGATTTCTCCCTCATCAATCACTGTATTAACGAAGTACAAATAATTAAATCATCAAGCGGAGCTTCGTGTAATTAGATCATTAAAGAAGCATATGAAAATGACTTTTCTAATACAAATGATAAAAATAACAGTGTTTTCAATATAATTTTCTATAGAGTTCATGATTTTAAGCTTATACTACTTAAAGGAGATGTACACGTAAAACCAGCTTTAATCCGGCTAAAACGTCGATATATGCAATAAAAATTGGATTTCTCTCCTTATCAATATCTTACTCTCTGTCTTATACATATAGGTAAATCATCAGCACAGCTTCATGGTTTCTAGATCATTAAGAAAGCATATGAAAATGACGTTTCCAATACAAATGATGAAAATATCTATGTGAAATCTATAGAGTTTACTATGGAGTTCATGATTTTAAGTTTTCATTATAAAGTCAAAATATTACTAAACTATATGGGTTTTTAGTACAAAACAGAAACAAAGAAAACGGGAAATATTGCCTAAAGCATAGAAACAAAGAAAACGGGAAATATTGCCTAAAGCATCAATATGACAGAAACAAAGAAAAACGAGAAACAAAGAAAACGGGAAATATTGCCTAAAGCATAGAAACGAAGAAAACGGGAAATATTGCCTAAAGCATGGTAACAAAGAAAACGGGAAATATTGCATAAAGCATCAATATGACAGAAACAAAGAAAAACGAGAAACAAAGAAAACGGGAAATATTGCCTAAAGCATAGAAACAAAGAAAACGGGAATATTGCCTAAAGCATCAATATTTGGTTTAAATCACATAAGGGAAAGTTAAATGACAAACGTCCAAATATTGCCAAATTCGATGATTTTTAAGTTTAAAACAAAATACTAGATAACTTGCTGAAAGTTATCGACCGTAGCTTCGAGACGAGTTTCGTGTTATTTAGATAATTAAAAAGCATATGAAAATGACGTTTCCAATACAAATGATAAAAATAACAATTTCTTCAACAGTTTTTACTCTAGAGTTTCTGATATTAAACTATATGCAATAAAAATTGGATTTCTCCCTCATCAATCACTGTATTAACGAAGTACAAATAATTAAATCATCAAGCGGAGCTTCGTGTAATTAGATCATTAAAGAAGCATATGAAAATGACTTTTCTAATACAAATGATAAAAATAACAGTGTTTTCAATATAATTTTCTATAGAGTTCATGATTTTAAGCTTATACTACTTAAAGGAGATGTACACGTAAAACCAGCTTTAATCCGGCTAAAACGTCGATATATGCAATAAAATTGGATTTCTCTCCTTATCAATATCTTACTCTCTGTCTTATACATATAGGTAAATCATCAAGCACAGCTTCATGGTTTCTAGATCATTAAGAAAGCATATGAAAATGACGTTTCCAATACAAATGATGAAAATATCTATGTGAAATCTATAGAGTTTACTATGGAGTTCATGATTTTAAATTTTTAATAAAGTCAAAATATTACTAAACTATATGGGTTTTTAGTACAAAACAGAAACAAAGAAAACGGGAAATATTGCCTAAAGCATAGAAACAAAGAAAACGGGAAATATTGCCTAAAGCGTCAATATGACAGAAACAAAGAAAAACGAGAAACAAAGAAAACGGGAAATATTGCCTAAAGCATAGAAACAAAGAAAACGGGAAATATTGCCTAAAGCATAGAAACAAAGAAAACGGGAAATATTGCCTAAAGCATCAATATGTTATAAACAAAGAAAAACGAGAAACAAAGAAAACGGGAAATATTGCCTAAAGCATAGAAACGAAGAAAACGGGAAATATTGCCTAAAGCATGGTAACAAAGAAAACGGGAAATATTGCATAAAGCATCAATATGACAGAAACAAAGAAAAACGAGAAACAAAGAAAACGGGAAATATTGCCTAAAGCATAGAAACAAAGAAAACGGGAAATATTGCCTAAAGCATAGAAACAAAGAAAACGGGAAATATTGCCTAAAGCATCAATATTTGGTTTAAATCACATAAGGGAAAGTTAAATGACAAACGTCCAAATATTGCCAAATTCGATGATTTTAAGTTTAAAACAAAATACTAGATAACTTGCTGAAAGTTTTCGACCGTAGCTTCGAGACGAGTTTCGTGTTATTTAGATAATTAAAAAGCATATGAAAATGACGTTTCCAATACAAATGATAAAAATAACAATTTCTTCAACAGTTTTTACTCTAGAGTTTCTGATATTAAACTATATGCAATAAAAATTGGATTTCTCCCCTCATCAATCACTGTATTAACGAAGTACAAATAATTAAATCATCAAGCGGAGCTTCGTGTAATTAGATCATTAAAGAAGCATATGAAAATGACTTTTCTAATACAAATGATAAAAATAACAGTGTTTTCAATATAATTTTCTATAGAGTTCATGATTTTAAGCTTATACTACTTAAAGGAGATGTACACGTAAAACCAGCTTTAATCCGGCTAAAACGTCGATATATGCAATAAAAATTGGATTTCTCTCCTTATCAATATCTTACTCTCTGTCTTATACATATAGGTAAATCATCAAGCACAGCTTCATGGTTTCTAGATCATTAAGGAAGCATATGAAAATGACGTTTCCAATACAAATGATAAAAATAACAATTTCTTCAACAGTTTTTACTATATAGTTTCTGATATTAAACTATCAGAGCCGCGATCCGCTCCGAGGACATTATCAGGGGGAGTTTGACTGGGGCGGTACATCTATCAAATGATAACACAGGTGTCCTAAGGCCAGTTTAGCGTGGACAGAAACCTCGCGTAGAGCAAAAGGGCAAATGCTGGCTTGATCCTGATTTTCAGTACGAATACGGACTGCGAAAGCAAGGCCTATCGATCCTTTTGACTTTAGGAGTTTTAAGCAAGAGGTGTCAGAAAAGTTACTACAGGGATAACTGGCTTGTGGCGGCCAAGCGTTCATAGCGACGTCGCTTTTTGATCCTTCGATGTCGGCTCTTCCTATCATTGTGAAGCAGAATTCACCAAGCGTTGGATTGTTCACCCACCAATAGGGAACGTGAGCTGGTTTTAGACCGTCGTGAGATATGGTTAGTTTTACCCTACTGTTAAACTGTGTCGTTGCGACAGCAGTCCTGCTCAGTACGAGAGGAACGGTAGTGTCCGGACAAATGGTTCCGTTCTTGGTCGATCGGCCAGTGGAGCGAGGCTACGTCCGCTGGGATTATGCCTCAAAGCCTCTATAGGCAGAATCCCGGCTGGAGATTCGATCCTTCGTTATCGAGCGGAGCATCGTGTTATTTTGATCATTAAAATGCATATGAAAATGACGTTTCCAATATAAATGATAAAAATTTACTTTGATTTCAATAGAATTTCGTGTAGAGTTCATGATTATAAGGTAATATTACTTACAGGAGCTGTACATGTAAAACAGCTCTAGTACGGCTGAAACGTCGATATATGCAATAAAAATTGGATTTCTCCCCTCATCAATCACTGTATTAACGAAGTACAAATAATTAAATCATCAAGCGGAGCTTCGTGTATTAGATCATTAAAGAAGCATTATGAAAATGACTTTTCTAATTACAAATGATAAAATAACAGTGTTTTCAATATAATTTTCTATAGAGTTCATGATTTTAAGCTTATACTACTTAAAGCAGTTTGTACACGTAAAACCAGCTTTAATCCGGCTAAAACGTCGATATATGCAATAAAAATTGGGATTTCTCTCCTTATTAATATCTTACTCTCTGTCTTAACGAAATACATATAGGTAAATCATCAAGCACAGCTTCATGGTTTCTAGATCATTAAGAAAGCATATGAAAATGACGTTTCCAATACAAATGATGAAAATATCTATGTGAAATCTTATAGAGTTTACTATGGAGTTCATGATTTTAAGTTTTCATTATAAAGTCAAAATATTACTAAACTATATGGGTTTTAGTACAAAAACAGAAACAAAGAAAACGGGAAATATTGCCTAAAGCATAGAAACAAAGAAAACGGGAAATATTGCCTAAAGCATCAATATGACAGTAAACAAAGAAAAAAGAGAAACAAAGAAAACGGGAATATTGCCTAAAGCATAGAAACGAAGAAAACGGGAAATATTGCCTAAAGCATGGTACAAAGAAAAACGGGAAAATATTGCATAAAGCATCATATGACAGAAACAAAGAAAAACGAGAAACAAAGAAAACGGGAATAGATTGCCTAAAGCATAGAAACACAAGAAAACGGGAAATATTGCCTAAAGCATACAATATTTGGTTTAAATCACTATAAGGGAAAGTTAAATGACAAACGTCCAAATATTGCCAAATTCGATGATTTAAGTTTAAACAAAATACTAGATAACTTGCTGAAAGTTATCGACCGTAGCTTCGAGACGAGTTTCGTGTTATTTAGATAATTAAAAGCATATGAAAATGACGTTTCCAATACAAATGATAAAAATAAACAATTTCTTCAACAGTTTTTACTCTAGAGTTTCTATATGCAATAAAAATTGGATTTCTCCCCTCATCAATCACTGTATTAAACGAAAGTACAAATAATTAAATCATCAAGCGGAGCTTCGTGTAAATTAGATCATTAAAGAAGCATATGAAAATGACTTTTCTAATACAAATGATAAAATAACAGTGTTTTCAATATAATTTTCTATAGAGTTCATGATTTTAAGCTTATACTACTTAAAGGAGATGTACACGTAAAACCAGCTTTAATCCGGCTAAAACGTCGATATATGCAATAAAAATTGGATTTCTCTCCTTATCAATATCTTACTCTCTGTCTTATACATATAGGTAAATCATCAAAGCACAGCTTCATGGTTTCTAGATCATTAAGGAAGCATATGAAAATGACGTTTCCAATACAAATGATAAAAATAAACAATTTCTTCAACAGTTTTTACTATATAGTTTCTGATATTAAACTATCAGAGCCGCGATCCGCTCCGAGGACATTATCAGGTGGGGAGTTTGACTGGGGCGGTACATCTATCAAATGATAACACAGGTGTCCTAAGGCCAGTTCAGCGTGGACAGAAACCTCGCGTAGAGCAAAAGGGCAAATGCTGGCTTGATCCTGATTTTCAGTACGAATACGGACTGCGAAAGCAAGGCCTATCGATCCTTTTGACTTTAGGAGTTTTAAGCAAGAGGTGTCAGAAAAGTTACTACAGGGATAACTGGCTTGTGGCGGCCAAGCGTTCATAGCGACGTCGCTTTTTGATCCTTCGATGTCGGCTCTTCCTATCATTGTGAAGCAGAATTCACCAAGCGTTGGATTGTTCACCCACCAATAGGGAACGTGAGCTGGGTTTAGACCGTCGTGAGATAGGTTAGTTTTACCCTACTGTTAAACTGTGTCGTTGCGACAGCAGTCCTGCTCAGTACGAGGAACGGTAGGTCCGGACAAATGGTTCCGTTCTTGGTCGATCGGCCAGTGGAGCGAGGCTACGTCCGTGGGATTATGCCTCAAAGCCTCTAAGGCAGAATCCCGGCTGGAGATTCGATCCTTCGTTATCGAGCGGAGCATCGTGTTATTTTGATCATTAAAATGCATATGAAAATGACGTTTCCAATATAAATGATAAAAATTACTTTGATTTCAATAGAATTTCGTGTAGAGTTCATGATTATAAGGTAATATTACTTACAGGAGCTGTACATGTAAAACAGCTCTAGTACGGCTGAAACGTCGATATATGCAATAAAAATTGGATTTCTCCCCTCATCAATCACTGTATTAACGAAGTACAAATAATTAAATCATCAAGCGGAGCTTCGTGTAATTAGATCATTAAAGAAGCATATGAAAATGACTTTTCTAATACAAATGATAAAAATAACAGTGTTTTCAATATATTTTCTATAGAGTTCATGATTTTAAGCTTATACTACTTAAAGCAGATGTACACGTAAAACCAGCTTTAATCCGGCTAAAACGTCGATATATGCAATAAAAATTGGATTTCTCTCCTTATCAATATCTTACTCTCTGTCTTAACGAAATACATATAGGTAAATCATCAAGCACAGCTTCATGGTTTTCTAGATCATTAAGGAAGCATATAAAAATGACGTTTCCAATACAAATGATGAAAATATCTATGTGAAATCTATAGAGTTTACTATGGAGTTCATGATTTTAAATTTTTATTATAAAGTCAAAATATTACTAAACTATATGGGTTTTTAGTACAAAACAGAAACAAAGAAACGGGAAATATTGCCTAAAGCATAGAAACAAAGAAAACGGGAAATATTGCCTAAAGCATCAATATGGACAGAAACAAAGAAAAACGAGAAACAAAGAAAACGGGAAATATTGCCTAAAGCATAGAAACAAGAAAACGGGAAATATTGCCTAAAGCATAGAAACAAAGAAAACGGGAAATATTGCCTAAAGCATCAATATGACATAAACAAAGAAAAACGAGAAACAAAGAAAACGGGAAATATTGCCTAAAGCATAGAAACAAAGAAAACGGGAAATATTGCCTAAAGCATCAATATTTTGTTTTAAATCACATAAGGGAAAGTTTAAATGACAAACGTCCAAATATTGCCAAATTCGCTGATTTTAAGTTTAAAACCAAATACTAGATAACTTGCTAAAAGTATCGACCGTAGCTTCGTGACGAGTTTCGTGTGTATTTAGATAATTAAAAAGCATATGAAATGACGTTTCCAATACAAATGATAAAAATAACAAATTCTTCAACAGTTTTTACTATAGAGTTTCTGATATTAAACTATATGCAATAAAAATTGGATTTCTCTCCTTATCAATATCTTACTCTCTGTCTTATACATATAGGTAAATCATCAAGCACAGCTTCATGGTTTCTAGATCATTAAGAAAGCATATGAAAATGACGTTTCCAATACAAATGATGAAAATATCTATGTGAAATCTATAGAGTTTACTATGGAGTTCATGATTTTAAGTTTTCATTATAAAGTCAAATATTACTAAACTATATGGGTTTTTAGTACAAAACAGAAACAAAGAAAACGGGAAATATTGCCTAAAGCATAGAAACAAAGAAAACGGGAAATATTGCCTAAAGCATCAATATGACAGAAACAAAGAAAAACGAGAAACAAAGAAAACGGGAAATATTGCCTAAAGCATAGAAACGAAGAAAACGGGAAATATTGCCTAAAGCATGGTAACAAAGAAAACGGGAAATATTGCATAAAGCATCAATATGACAGAAACAAAGAAAAACGAGAAACAAAGAAAACGGGAAATATTGCCTAAAGCATAGAAACAAAGAAAACGGGAAATATTGCCTAAAGCATCAATATTTGGTTTAAATCACATAAGGGAAAGTTAAATGACAAACGTCCAAATATTGCCAAATTCGATGATTTTAAGTTTAAAACAAAATACTAGATAACTTGCTGAAAGTTATCGACCGTAGCTTCGAGACGAGTTTCGTGTTATTTAGATAATTAAAAAGCATATGAAAATGACGTTTCCAATACAAATGATAAAAATAACAATTTCTTCAACAGTTTTTTACTCTAGAGTTTCTGATATTAAACTATATGCAATAAAATTGGATTTCTCCCCTCATCAATCACTGTATTAACGAAGTACAAATAATTAAATCATCAAGCGGAGCTTCGTGTAATTAGATCATTAAAGAAGCATATGAAAATGACTTTTCTAATACAAATGATAAAAATAACAGTGTTTTCAATATAATTTTCTATAGAGTTCATGATTTTAAGCTTATACTACTTAAAGGAGATGTACACGTAAAACCAGCTTTAATCCGGCTAAAACGTCGATATATGCAATAAAAATTGGATTTCTCTCCTTATCAATATCTTACTCTCTGTCTTATACATATAGGTAAATCATCAAGCACAGCTTCATGGTTTCTAGATCATTAAGAAAGCATATGAAAATGACGTTTCCAATACAAATGATGAAAATATCTATGTGAAATCTATAGAGTTTACTATGGAGTTCATGATTTTAAGTTTTCATTATAAAGTCAAAATATTACTAAACTATATGGGTTTTTAGTACAAAACAGAAACAAAGAAAACGGGAAATATTGCCTAAAGCATAGAAACAAAGAAAACGGGAAATATTGCCTAAAGCATCAATATGACAGAAACAAAGAAAACGAGAAACAAAGAAAACGGGAAATATTGCCTAAAGCATAGAAACGAAGAAAACGGGAAATATTGCCTAAAGCATGGTAACAAAGAAAACGGGAAATATTGCATAAAGCATCAATATGACAGAAACAAAGAAAAACGAGAAACAAAGAAAACGGGAAATATTGCCTAAAGCATAGAAACAAAGAAAACGGGAAATATTGCCTAAAGCATCAATATTTGGTTTAAATCACATAAGGGAAAGTTAAATGACAAACGTCCAAATATTGCCAAATTCGATGATTTTAAGTTTAAAACAAAATACTAGATAACTTGCTGAAAGTTTTCGACCGTAGCTTCGAGACGAGTTTCGTGTTATTTAGATAATTAAAAAGCATATGAAAATGACGTTTCCAATACAAATGATAAAAATAACAATTTCTTCAACAGTTTTTACTCTAGAGTTTCTGATATTAAACTATATGCAATAAAAATTGGATTTCTCCCCTCATCAATCACTGTATTAACGAAGTACAAATAATTAAATCATCAAGCGGAGCTTCGTGTAATTAGATCATTAAAGAAGCATATGAAAATGACTTTTCTAATACAAATGATAAAAATAACAGTGTTTTCAATATAATTTTCTATAGAGTTCATGATTTTAAGCTTATACTACTTAAAGGAGATGTACACGTAAAACCAGCTTTAATCCGGCTAAAACGTCGATATATGCAATAAAAATTGGATTTCTCTCCTTATCAATATCTTACTCTCTGTCTTATACATATAGGTAAATCATCAAGCACAGCTTCATGGTTTCTAGATCATTAAGGAAGCATATGAAAATGACGTTTCCAATACAAATGATAAAAATAACAATTTCTTCAACAGTTTTTACTATATAGTTTCTGATATTAAACTATCAGAGCCGCGATCCGCTCCGAGGACATTATCAGGTGGGGAGTTTGACTGGGGCGGTACATCTGTCAAATGATAACACAGGTGTCCTAAGGCCAGTTCAGCGTGGACAGAAACCTCGCGTAGAGCAAAAGGGCAAATGCTGGCTTGATCCTGATTTTCAGTACGAATACGGACTGCGAAAGCAAGGCCTATCGATCCTTTTGACTTTAGGAGTTTTAAGCAAGAGGTGTCAGAAAAGTTACTACAGGGATAACTGGCTTGTGGCGGCCAAGCGTTCATAGCGACGTCGCTTTTTGATCCTTCGATGTCGGCTCTTCCTATCATTGTGAAGCAGAATTCACCAAGCGTTGGATTGTTCACCCACCAATAGGGAACGTGAGCTGGGTTTAGACCGTCGTGAGATAGGTTAGTTTTACCCTACTGTTAAACTGTGTCGTTGCGACAGCAGTCCTGCTCAGTACGAGAGGAACGGTAGGTCCGGACAAATGGTTCCGTTCTTGGTCGATCGGCCAGTGGAGCGAGGCTACGTCCGTGGGATTATGCCTCAAAGCCTCTAAGGCAGAATCCCGGCTGGAGATTCGATCCTTCGTTATCGAGCGGAGCATCGTGTTATTTTGATCATTAAAATGCATATGAAAATGACGTTTCCAATATAAATGATAAAAATTACTTTGATTTCAATAGAATTTCGTGTAGAGTTCATGATTATAAGGTAATATTACTTACAGGAGCTGTACATGTAAAACAGCTCTAGTACGGCTGAAACGTCGATATATGCAATAAAAATTGGATTTCTCCCCTCATCAATCACTGTATTAACGAAGTACAAATAATTAAATCATCAAGCGGAGCTTCGTGTAATTAGATCATTAAAGAAGCATATGAAAATGACTTTTCTAATACAAATGATAAAAATAACAGTGTTTTCAATATAATTTTCTATAGAGTTCATGATTTTAAGCTTATACTACTTAAAGCAGATGTACACGTAAAACCAGCTTTAATCCGGCTAAAACGTCGATATATGCAATAAAAATTGGATTTCTCTCCTTATCAATATCTTACTCTCTGTCTTAACGAAATACATATAGGTAAATCATCAAGCACAGCTTCATGGTTTCTAGATCATTAAGGAAGCATATGAAAATGACGTTTCCAATACAAATGATGAAAATATCTATGTGAAATCTATAGAGTTTACTATGGAGTTCATGATTTTAAATTTTTATTATAAAGTCAAAATATTACTAAACTATATGGGTTTTTAGTACAAAACAGAAACAAAGAAAACGGGAAATATTGCCTAAAGCATAGAAACAAAGAAAACGGGAAATATTGCCTAAAGCGTCAATATGACAGAAACAAAGAAAAACGAGAAACAAAGAAAACGGGAAATATTGCCTAAAGCATAGAAACAAAGAAAACGGGAAATATTGCCTAAAGCATAGAAACAAAGAAAACGGGAAATATTGCCTAAAGCATCAATATGTTATAAACAAAGAAAAACGAGAAACAAAGAAAACGGGAAATATTGCCTAAAGCATAGAAACGAAGAAAACGGGAAATATTGCCTAAAGCATGGTAACAAAGAAAACGGGAAATATTGCATAAAGCATCAATATGACAGAAACAAAGAAAAACGAGAAACAAAGAAAACGGGAAATATTGCCTAAAGCATAGAAACAAAGAAAACGGGAAATATTGCCTAAAGCATAGAAACAAAGAAAACGGGAAATATTGCCTAAAGCATCAATATTTGGTTTAAATCACATAAGGGAAAGTTAAATGACAAACGTCCAAATATTGCCAAATTCGATGATTTTAAGTTTAAAACAAAATACTAGATAACTTGCTGAAAGTTTTCGACCGTAGCTTCGAGACGAGTTTCGTGTTATTTAGATAATTAAAAAGCATATGAAAATGACGTTTCCAATACAAATGATAAAAATAACAATTTCTTCAACAGTTTTTACTCTAGAGTTTCTGATATTAAACTATATGCAATAAAAATTGGATTTCTCCCCTCATCAATCACTGTATTAACGAAGTACAAATAATTAAATCATCAAGCGGAGCTTCGTGTAATTAGATCATTAAAGAAGCATATGAAAATGACTTTTCTAATACAAATGATAAAAATAACAGTGTTTTCAATATAATTTTCTATAGAGTTCATGATTTTAAGCTTATACTACTTAAAGGAGATGTACACGTAAAACCAGCTTTAATCCGGCTAAAACGTCGATATATGCAATAAAAATTGGATTTCTCTCCTTATCAATATCTTACTCTCTGTCTTATACATATAGGTAAATCATCAAGCACAGCTTCATGGTTTCTAGATCATTAAGGAAGCATATGAAAATGACGTTTCCAATACAAATGATAAAAATAACAATTTCTTCAACAGTTTTTACTATATAGTTTCTGATATTAAACTATCAGAGCCGCGATCCGCTCCGAGGACATTATCAGGTGGGGAGTTTGACTGGGGCGGTACATCTATCAAATGATAACACAGGTGTCCTAAGGCCAGTTTAGCGTGGACAGAAACCTCGCGTAGAGCAAAAGGGCAAATGCTGGCTTGATCCTGATTTTCAGTACGAATACGGACTGCGAAAGCAAGGCCTATCGATCCTTTTGACTTTAGGAGTTTTAAGCAAGAGGTGTCAGAAAAGTTACTACAGGGATAACTGGCTTGTGGCGGCCAAGCGTTCATAGCGACGTCGCTTTTTGATCCTTCGATGTCGGCTCTTCCTATCATTGTGAAGCAGAATTCACCAAGCGTTGGATTGTTCACCCACCAATAGGGAACGTGAGCTGGTTTTAGACCGTCGTGAGATAGGTTAGTTTTACCCTACTGTTAAACTGTGTCGTTGCGACAGCAGTCCTGCTCAGTACGAGAGGAACGGTAGGTCCGGACAAATGGTTCCGTTCTTGGTCGATCGGCCAGTGGAGCGAGGCTACGTCCGTGGGATTATGCCTCAAAGCCTCTAAGGCAGAATCCCGGCTGGAGATTCGATCCTTCGTTATCGAGCGGAGCATCGTGTTATTTTGATCATTAAAATGCATATGAAAATGACGTTTCCAATATAAATGATAAAAATTACTTTGATTTCAATAGAATTTCGTGTAGAGTTCATGATTATAAGGTAATATTACTTACAGGAGCTGTACATGTAAAACAGCTCTAGTACGGCTGAAACGTCGATATATGCAATAAAAATTGGATTTCTCCCCTCATCAATCACTGTATTAACGAAGTACAAATAATTAAATCATCAAGCGGAGCTTCGTGTAATTAGATCATTAAAGAAGCATATGAAAATGACTTTTCTAATACAAATGATAAAAATAACAGTGTTTTCAATATAATTTTCTATAGAGTTCATGATTTTAAGCTTATACTACTTAAAGCAGTTGTACACGTAAAACCAGCTTTAATCCGGCTAAAACGTCGATATATGCAATAAAAATTGGATTTCTCTCCTTATTAATATCTTACTCTCTGTCTTAACGAAATACATATAGGTAAATCATCAAGCACAGCTTCATGGTTTCTAGATCATTAAGAAAGCATATGAAAATGACGTTTCCAATACAAATGATGAAAATATCTATGTGAAATCTATAGAGTTTACTATGGAGTTCATGATTTTAAGTTTTCATTATAAAGTCAAAATATTACTAAACTATATGGGTTTTTAGTACAAAACAGAAACAAAGAAAACGGGAAATATTGCCTAAAGCATAGAAACAAAGAAAACGGGAAATATTGCCTAAAGCATCAATATGACAGAAACAAAGAAAAACGAGAAACAAAGAAAACGGGAAATATTGCCTAAAGCATAGAAACGAAGAAAACGGGAAATATTGCCTAAAGCATGGTAACAAAGAAAACGGGAAATATTGCATAAAGCATCAATATGACAGAAACAAAGAAAAACGAGAAACAAAGAAAACGGGAAATATTGCCTAAAGCATAGAAACAAAGAAAACGGGAAATATTGCCTAAAGCATCAATATTTGGTTTAAATCACATAAGGGAAAGTTAAATGACAAACGTCCAAATATTGCCAAATTCGATGATTTTAAGTTTAAACAAAATACTAGATAACTTGCTGAAAGTTATCGACCGTAGCTTCGAGACGAGTTTCGTGTTATTTAGATAATTAAAAAGCATATGAAAATGACGTTTCCAATACAAATGATAAAAATAACAATTTCTTCAACAGTTTTTACTCTAGAGTTTCTATATGCAATAAAAATTGGATTTCTCCCCTCATCAATCACTGTATTAACGAAGTACAAATAATTAAATCATCAAGCGGAGCTTCGTGTAATTAGATCATTAAAGAAGCATATGAAAATGACTTTTCTAATACAAATGATAAAAATAACAGTGTTTTCAATATAATTTTCTATAGAGTTCATGATTTTAAGCTTATACTACTTAAAGGAGATGTACACGTAAAACCAGCTTTAATCCGGCTAAAACGTCGATAAAAGAAAGAAAGAAATCCAATAAAAATTGGATTTCTCTCCTTATCAATATCTTACTCTCTGTCTTATACATATAGGTAAATCATCAAGCACAGCTTCATGGTTTCTAGATCATTAAGGAAGCATATGAAAATGACGTTTCCAATACAAATGATAAAAATAACAATTTCTTCAACAGTTTTTACTATATAGTTTCTGATATTAAACTATCAGAGCCGCGATCCGCTCCGAGGACATTATCAGGTGGGGAGTTTGACTGGGGCGGTACATCTATCAAATGATAACACAGGTGTCCTAAGGCCAGTTCAGCGTGGACAGAAACCTCGCGTAGAGCAAAAGGGCAAATGCTGGCTTGATCCTGATTTTCAGTACGAATACGGACTGCGAAAGCAAGGCCTATCGATCCTTTTGACTTTAGGAGTTTTAAGCAAGAGGTGTCAGAAAAGTTACTACAGGGATAACTGGCTTGTGGCGGCCAAGCGTTCATAGCGACGTCGCTTTTTGATCCTTCGATGTCGGCTCTTCCTATCATTGTGAAGCAGAATTCACCAAGCGTTGGATTGTTCACCCACCAATAGGGAACGTGAGCTGGGTTTAGACCGTCGTGAGATAGGTTAGTTTTACCCTACTGTTAAACTGTGTCGTTGCGACAGCAGTCCTGCTCAGTACGAGAGGAACGGTAGGTCCGGACAAATGGTTCCGTTCTTGGTCGATCGGCCAGTGGAGCGAGGCTACGTCCGTGGGATTATGCCTCAAAGCCTCTAAGGCAGAATCCCGGCTGGAGATTCGATCCTTCGTTATCGAGCGGAGCATCGTGTTATTTTGATCATTAAAATGCATATGAAAATGACGTTTCCAATATAAATGATAAAAATTACTTTGATTTCAATAGAATTTCGTGTAGAGTTCATGATTATAAGGTAATATTACTTACAGGAGCTGTACATGTAAAACAGCTCTAGTACGGCTGAAACGTCGATATATGCAATAAAAATTGGATTTCTCCCCTCATCAATCACTGTATTAACGAAGTACAAATAATTAAATCATCAAGCGGAGCTTCGTGTAATTAGATCATTAAAGAAGCATATGAAAATGACTTTTCTAATACAAATGATAAAAATAACAGTGTTTTCAATATAATTTTCTATAGAGTTCATGATTTTAAGCTTATACTACTTAAAGCAGATGTACACGTAAAACCAGCTTTAATCCGGCTAAAACGTCGATATATGCAATAAAAATTGGATTTCTCTCCTTATCAATATCTTACTCTCTGTCTTAACGAAATACATATAGGTAAATCATCAAGCACAGCTTCATGGTTTCTAGATCATTGAGGAAGCATATGAAAATGACGTTTCCAATACAAATGATGAAAATATCTATGTGAAATCTATAGAGTTTACTATGGAGTTCATGATTTTAAATTTTTATTATAAAGTCAAAATATTACTAAACTATATGGGTTTTTAGTACAAAACAGAAACAAAGAAAACGGGAAATATTGCCTAAAGCATAGAAACAAAGAAAACGGGAAATATTGCCTAAAGCATCAATATGACAGAAACAAAGAAAAACGAGAAACAAAGAAAACGGGAAATATTGCCTAAAGCATAGAAACAAAGAAAACGGGAAATATTGCCTAAAGCATAGAAACAAAGAAAACGGGAAATATTGCCTAAAGCATCAATATGACATAAACAAAGAAAAACGAGAAACAAAGAAAACGGGAAATATTGCCTAAAGCATAGAAACAAAGAAAACGGGAAATATTGCCTAAAGCATCAATATTTCGTTTAAATCACATAAGGGAAAGTTAAATGACAAACGTCCAAATATTGCCAAATTCGATGATTTTAAGTTTAAAACAAAATACTAGATAACTTGCTAAAAGTTATCGACCGTAGCTTCGTGACGAGTTTCGTGTTATTTAGATAATTAAAAAGCATATGAAAATGACGTTTCCAATACAAATGATAAAAATAACAAATTCTTCAACAGTTTTTACTATAGAGTTTCTGATATTAAACTATATGCAAAAAAAATTGGATTTCTCCCCTCATCAATCACTGTATTAACGAAGTACAAATAATTAAATCATCAAGCGGAGCTTCGTGTAATTAGATCATTAAAGAAGCATATGAAAATGACTTTTCTAATACAAATGATAAAAATAACAGTGTTTTCAATATAATTTTCTATAGAGTTCATGATTTTAAGCTTATACTACTTAAAGGAGATGTACACGTAAAACCAGCTTTAATCCGGCTAAAACGTCGATATATGCAATAAAAATTGGATTTCTCTCCTTATCAATATCTTACTCTCTGTCTTATACATATAGGTAAATCATCAAGCACAGCTTCATGGTTTCTAGATCATTAAGAAAGCATATGAAAATGACGTTTCCAATACAAATGATGAAAATATCTATGTGAAATCTATAGAGTTTACTATGGAGTTCATGATTTTAAGTTTTCATTATAAAGTCAAAATATTACTAAACTAT
>NC_091180.1:11092623-11120123 GCF_040958095.1 Procambarus clarkii | reverse complement strand
GCGACAGCAGTCCTGCTCAGTACGAGAGGAACGGTAGGTCCGGACAAATGGTTCCGTTCTTGGTCGATCGGCCAGTGGAGCGAGGCTACGTCCGTGGGATTATGCCTCAAAGCCTCTAAGGCAGAATCCCGGCTGGAGATTCGATCCTTCGTTATCGAGCGGAGCATCGTGTTATTTTGATCATTAAAATGCATATGAAAATGACGTTTCCAATATAAATGATAAAAATTACTTTGATTTCAATAGAATTTCGTGTAGAGTTCATGATTATAAGGTAATATTACTTACAGGAGCTGTACATGTAAAACAGCTCTAGTACGGCTGAAACGTCGATATATGCAATAAAAATTGGATTTCTCCCCTCATCAATCACTGTATTAACGAAGTACAAATAATTAAATCATCAAGCGGAGCTTCGTGTAATTAGATCATTAAAGAAGCATATGAAAATGACTTTTCTAATACAAATGATAAAAATAACAGTGTTTTCAATATAATTTTCTATAGAGTTCATGATTTTAAGCTTATACTACTTAAAGCAGTTGTACACGTAAAACCAGCTTTAATCCGGCTAAAACGTCGATATATGCAATAAAAATTGGATTTCTCTCCTTATTAATATCTTACTCTCTGTCTTAACGAAATACATATAGGTAAATCATCAAGCACAGCTTCATGGTTTCTAGATCATTAAGAAAGCATATGAAAATGACGTTTCCAATACAAATGATGAAAATATCTATGTGAAATCTATAGAGTTTACTATGGAGTTCATGATTTTAAGTTTTCATTATAAAGTCAAAATATTACTAAACTATATGGGTTTTTAGTACAAAACAGAAACAAAGAAAACGGGAAATATTGCCTAAAGCATAGAAACAAAGAAAACGGGAAATATTGCCTAAAGCATCAATATGACAGAAACAAAGAAAAACGAGAAACAAAGAAAACGGGAAATATTGCCTAAAGCATTGAAACGAAGAAAACGGGAAATATGGCCTAAAGCATGGTAACAAAGAAAACGGGAAATATTGCATAAAGCATCAATATGACAGAAACAAAGAAAAACGAGAAACAAAGAAAACGGGAAATATTGCCTAAAGCATAGAAACAAAGAAAACGGGAAATATTGCCTAAAGCATCAATATTTGGTTTAAATCACATAAGGGAAAGTTAAATGACAAACGTCCAAATATTGCCAAATTCGATGATTTTAAGTTTAAAACAAAATACTAGATAACTTGCTGAAAGTTATCGACCGTAGCTTCGAGACGAGTTTCGTGTTATTTAGATAATTAAAAAGCATATGAAAATGACGTTTCCAATACAAATGATAAAAATAACAATTTCTTCAACAGTTTTTACTCTAGAGTTTCTATATGCAATAAAAATTGGATTTCTCCCCTCATCAATCACTGTATTAACGAAGTACAAATAATTAAATCATCAAGCGGAGCTTCGTGTAATTAGATCATTAAAGAAGCATATGAAAATGACTTTTCTAATACAAATGATAAAAATAACAGTGTTTTCAATATAATTTTCTATAGAGTTCATGATTTTAAGCTTATACTACTTAAAGGAGATGTACACGTAAAACCAGCTTTAATCCGGCTAAAACGTCGATATATGCAATAAAAATTGGATTTCTCTCCTTATCAATATCTTACTCTCTGTCTTATACATATAGGTAAATCATCAAGCACAGCTTCATGGTTTCTAGATCATTAAGGAAGCATATGAAAATGACGTTTCCAATACAAATGATAAAAATAACAATTTCTTCAACAGTTTTTACTATATAGTTTCTGATATTAAACTATCAGAGCCGCGATCCGCTCCGAGGACATTATCAGGTGGGGAGTTTGACTGGGGCGGTACATCTATCAAATGATAACACAGGTGTCCTAAGGCCAGTTCAGCGTGGACAGAAACCTCGCGTAGAGCAAAAGGGCAAATGCTGGCTTGATCCTGATTTTCAGTACGAATACGGACTGCGAAAGCAAGGCCTATCGATCCTTTTGACTTTAGGAGTTTTAAGCAAGAGGTGTCAGAAAAGTTACTACAGGGATAACTGGCTTGTGGCGGCCAAGCGTTCATAGCGACGTCGCTTTTTGATCCTTCGATGTCGGCTCTTCCTATCATTGTGAAGCAGAATTCACCAAGCGTTGGATTGTTCACCCACCAATAGGGAACGTGAGCTGGGTTTAGACCGTCGTGAGATAGGTTAGTTTTACCCTACTGTTAAACTGTGTCGTTGCGACAGCAGTCCTGCTCAGTACGAGAGGAACGGTAGGTCCGGACAAATGGTTCCGTTCTTGGTCGATCGGCCAGTGGAGCGAGGCTACGTCCGTGGGATTATGCCTCAAAGCCTCTAAGGCAGAATCCCGGCTGGAGATTCGATCCTTCGTTATCGAGCGGAGCATCGTGTTATTTTGATCATTAAAATGCATATGAAAATGACGTTTCCAATATAAATGATAAAAATTACTTTGATTTCAATAGAATTTCGTGTAGAGTTCATGATTATAAGGTAATATTACTTACAGGAGCTGTACATGTAAAACAGCTCTAGTACGGCTGAAACGTCGATATATGCAATAAAAATTGGATTTCTCCCCTCATCAATCACTGTATTAACGAAGTACAAATAATTAAATCATCAAGCGGAGCTTCGTGTAATTAGATCATTAAAGAAGCATATGAAAATGACTTTTCTAATACAAATGATAAAAATAACAGTGTTTTCAATATAATTTTCTATAGAGTTCATGATTTAAGCTTATACTACTTAAAGCAGATGTACACGTAAAACCAGCTTTAATCCGGCTAAAACGTCGATATATGCAATAAAAATTGGATTTCTCTCCTTATCAATATCTTACTCTCTGTCTTAACGAAATACATATAGGTAAATCATCAAGCACAGCTTCATGGTTTCTAGATCATTAAGGAAGCATATGAAAATGACGTTTCCAATACAAATGATAAAAATAACAATTTCTTCAACAGTTTTTACTATATAGTTTCTGATATTAAACTATCAGAGCCGCGATCCGCTCCGAGGACATTATCAGGTGGGGAGTTTGACTGGGGCGGTACATTTATCAAATGATAACACAGGTGTCCTAAGGCCAGTTCAGCGTGGACAGAAACCTCGCGTAGAGCAAAAGGGCAAATGCTGGCTTGATCCTGATTTTCAGTACGAATACGGACTGCGAAAGCAAGGCCTATCGATCCTTTTGACTTTAGGAGTTTTAAGCAAGAGGTGTCAGAAAAGTTACTACAGGGATAACTGGCTTGTGGCGGCCAAGCGTTCATAGCGACGTCGCTTTTTGATCCTTCGATGTCGGCTCTTCCTATCATTGTGAAGCAGAATTCACCAAGCGTTGGATTGTTCACCCACCAATAGGGAACGTGAGCTGGGTTTAGACCGTCGTGAGATAGGTTAGTTTTACCCTACTGTTAAACTGTGTCGTTGCGACAGCAGTCCTGCTCAGTACGAGAGGAACGGTAGGTCCGGACAAATGGTTCCGTTCTTGGTCGATCGGCCAGTGGAGCGAGGCTACGTCCGTGGGATTATGCCTCAAAGCCTCTAAGGCAGAATCCCGGCTGGAGATTCGATCCTTCGTTATCGAGCGGAGCATCGTGTTATTTTGATCATTAAAATGCATATGAAAATGACGTTTCCAATATAAATGATAAAAATTACTTTGATTTCAATAGAATTTCGCGTAGAGTTCATGATTATAAGGTAATATTACTTACAGGAGCTGTACATGTAAAACAGCTCTAGTACGGCTGAAACGTCGATATATGCAATAAAAATTGGATTTCTCCCCCTCATCAATCACTGTATTAACGAAGTACAAATAATTAAATCATCAAGCGGAGCTTCGTGTAATTAGATCATTAAAGAAGCATATGAAAATGACTTTTCTAATACAAATGATAAAAATAACAGTGTTTTCAATATAATTTTCTATAGAGTTCATGATTTTAAGCTTATACTACTTAAAGCAGATGTACACGTAAAACCAGCTTTAATCCGGCTAAAACGTCGATATATGCAATAAAAATTGGATTTCTCTCCTTATCAATATCTTACTCTCTGTCTTAACGAAATACATATAGGTAAATCATCAAGCAACAGCTTCATGGTTTCTAGATCATTAAGGAAGCATATGAAATGACGTTTCCAATACAAATGATGAAAATATCTATGTGAAATCTATAGAGTTTACTATGGAGTTCATGATTTTAAATTTTTATTATAAAGTCAAAATATTACTAAACTATATGGGTTTTTTAGTACAAAACAGAAACAAAGAAAACGGGAAATATTGCCTAAAGCATAGAAACAAAGAAAACGGGAAATATTGCCTAAGCATAGAAACAAGAAAACGGGAAATATTGCCTAAAGCATCAATATGACAGAAACAAAGAAAAAACGAGAAACAAAGAAAACGGGAAATATTGCCTAAAGCATAGAAACAAAGAAAACGGGAAATATTGCCTAAAGCATAGAAACAAAGAAAACGGGAAATATTGCCTAAAGCATCAATATGACATAAACAAAGAAAAACGAGAAACAAGAAAACGGGAAATATTGCCTAAAGCATAGAACCAAGAAAACGGGAAATATTGCCTAAAGCATCAATATTTGGTTTAAATCACATAAGGGAAAGTTAAATGACAAACGTCCAAATATTGCCAAATTCGATGATTTTTAAGTTTAAAACAAAATACTAGATAACTTGCTAAAAGTTATCGACCGTAGCTTCGTGACGAGTTTCGTGTTATTTAGATAATTAAAAAGCATATGAAAATGACGTTTCCAATACAAATGATAAAAATAACAAATTCTTCAACAGTTTTTACTATAGAGTTTCTGATATTAAACTATAATGCAAAAAAATTGGATTTCTCCCCTCATCAATCACTGTATTAACGAAGTACAAATAATTAAATCATCAAGCGGAGCTTCGTGTAATTAGATCATTAAAGAAGCATATGAAAATGACTTTTCTAATACAAATGATAAAAATAACAGTGTTTTCAATATAATTTTCTATAGAGTTTCATGATTTTAAGCTTATACTACTTAAAGGAGATGTACACGTAAACCAGCTTTAATCCGGCTAAAACGTCGATATATGCAATAAAAATTGGATTTCTCTCCTTATCAATATCTTACTCTCTGTCTTATACATATAGGTAAATCATCAAGCACAGCTTCATGGTTTCTAGATCATTAAGAAAGCATATGAAAATGACGTTTCCAATACAAATGATGAAAATATCTATGTGAAATCTATAGAGTTTACTATGGAGTTCATGATTTTAAGTTTTCATTATAAGTCAAATATTACTAAACTATATGGGTTTTTAGTACAAAACAGAAACAAAGAAAACGGGAAATATTGCCCTAAAGCATAGAAACAAAGAAAACGGGAAATATTGCCTAAAGCATCAATATGACAGAAACAAAGAAAACGAGAAACAAAGAAAACGGGAAATATTGCCTAAAGCATAGAAACGAAGTAAAACGGGAAATATTGCCTAAAGCATGGTAACAAAGAAAACGGGAAATATTGCATAAAGCATCAATATGACAGAAACAAAGAAAAACGAGAAACAAAGAAAACGGGAAATATTGCCTAAAGCATAGAAACAAAGAAAACGGGAAATATTGCCTAAAGCATCAATATTTGGTTTAAATCACATAAGGGAAAGTTAAATGACAAACGTCCAAATATTGCACATTTCGATGATTTTAAGTTTAAAACAAAATACTAGATAACTTGCTGAAAGTTATCGACCGTAGCTTCGAGACGAGTTTCGTGTTATTTAGATAATTAAAAAGCATATGAAAATGACGTTTCCAATACAAATGATAAAAATAACAATTTCTTCAACAGTTTTTACTCTAGAGTTTCTGATATTAAACTATATGCAATAAAAATTGGATTTCTCCCCTCATCAATCACTGGATTAACGAAGTACAAATAATTAAATCATCAAGCGGAGCTTCGTGTAATTAGATCATTAAAGAAGCATATGAAAATGACTTTTCTAATACAAATGATAAAAATAACAGTGTTTTCAATATAATTTTCTATAGAGTTCATGATTTTAAGCTTATACTACTTAAAGGAGATGTACACGTAAAACCAGCTTTAATCCGGCTAAAACGTCGATATATGCAATAAAAATTGGATTTCTCTCCTTATCAATATCTTACTCTCTGTCTTATACATATAGGTAAATCATCAAGCACAGCTTCATGGTTTCTAGATCATTAAGGAAGCATATGAAAATGACGTTTCCAATACAAATGATAAAAATAACAATTTCTTCAACAGTTTTTACTATATAGTTTCTGATATTAAACTATCAGAGCCGCGATCCGCTCCGAGGACATTATCAGGTGGGGAGTTTGACTGGGGCGGTACATCTATCAAATGATAACACAGGTGTCCTAAGGCCAGTTCAGCGTGGACAGAAACCTCGCGTAGAGCAAAAGGGCAAATGCTGGCTTGATCCTGATTTTCAGTACGAATACGGACTGCGAAAGCAAGGCCTATCGATCCTTTTGACTTTAGGAGTTTTTAAGCAAGAGGTGTCAGAAAAGTTACTGCCTTAGAGGCTTTGAGGCATAATCCCACGGACGTAGCCTCGCTCCACTGGCCGATCGACCAAGAACGGAACCATTTGTCCGGACCTACCGTTCCTCTCGTACTGAGCAGGACTGCTGTCGCAACGACACAGTTTAACAGTAGGGTAAAACTAACCTATCTCACGACGGTCTAAACCCAGCTCACGTTCCCTATTGGTGGGTGAACAATCCAACGCTTGGTGAATTCTGCTTCACAATGATAGGAAGAGCCGACATCGAAGGATCAAAAAGCGACGTCGCTATGAACGCTTGGCCGCCACAAGCCAGTTATCCCTGTAGTAACTTTTCTGACACCTCTTGCTTAAAACTCCTAAAGTCAAAAGGATCGATAGGCCTTGCTTTCGCAGTCCGTATTCGTACTGAAAATCAGGATCAAGCCAGCATTTGCCCTTTTGCTCTACGCGAGGTTTCTGTCCACGCTGAACTGGCCTTAGGACACCTGTGTTATCATTTGATAGATGTACCGCCCCAGTCAAACTCCCCACCTGATAATGTCCTCGGAGCGGATCGCGGCTCTGATAGTTTAATATCAGAAACTATATAGTAAAAACTGTTGAAGAAATTGTTATTTTTATCATTTGTATTGGAAACGTCATTTTCATATGCTTCCTTAATGACCATGAAGCTGTGCTTGATGATTTACCTATATGTATAAGACAGAGAGTAAGATATTGATAAGGAGAGAAATCCAATTTTTATTGCATATATCGACGTTTTAGCCGGATTAAAGCTGGTTTTACGTGTACATCTCCTTTAAGTAGTATTAGCTTAAAATCATGAACTCTATAGAAAATTATATTGAAAACACTGTTATTTTTATCATTTGTATTAGAAAAGTCATTTTCATATGCTTCTTTAATGATCTAATTAAACGAAGCTCCGCTTGATGATTTAATTATTTGTACTTCGTTAATACAGTGATTGATGAGGGGAGAAATCCAATTTTTATTGCATATAGTTTAATATAAGAAACTCTAGAGTAAAAACTGTTGAAGAAATTGTTATTTTTATCATTTGTATTGGAAACGTCATTTTCATATGCTTTTTAATTATCTAAATAACACGAAACTCGTCTCGAACCTACGGTCGATAACTTTCAGCAAGTTATCTAGTATTTTGTTTTAAACTTAAAATCATCGAATTTGGCAATATTTGGACGTTTGTCAATTAACTTTTCCTTATGTGATTTAAACCAAATATTGATGCTTTAGGCAATATTTCCCGTTTTCTTTGTTTCTATGCTTTAGGCAATATTTCCCGTTTTCTTTGTTTCTCGTTTTTCTTTGTTTCTGTCATATTGATGCTTTAGGCAATATTTCCCGTTTTCTTTGTTTCTATGCTTTAGGCAATATTTCCCCGTTTTCTTTGTTTCTGTTTTGTACTAAAAAACCCATATAGTTTAGTAATATTTTGACTTTATAATGAAAACTTAAAATCATGAACTCCATAGTAAACTCTATAGATTTCACATAGATATTTTCATCATTTGTATTGGAAACGTCATTTTCATATGCTTTCTTAATGATCTAGAAACAATGAAGCTGTGCTTGATGATTTACCTATATGTATTTCGTTAAGACAGAGAGTAAGATATTGATAAGGAGAGAAATCCAATTTTTATTGCATATATCGACGTTTTAGCCGGATTAAAGCTGGTTTTACGTGTACATCTGCTTTAAGTAGTATAAGCTTAAAATCATGAACTCTATAGAAAATTATATTGAAAACACTGTTATTTTTATCATTTGTATTAGAAAAGTCATTTTCATATGCTTCTTTAATGATCTAATTACACGAAGCTCCGCTTGATGATTTAATTATTTGTACTTCGTTAATACAGTGATTGATGAGGGGAGAAATCCAATTTTTATTGCATATATCGACGTTTCAGCCGTACTAGAGCTGTTTTACATGTACAGCTCCTGTAAGTAATATTACCTTATAATCATGAACTCTACACGAAATTCTATTGAAATCAAAGTAATTTTTATCATTTATATTGGAAACGTCATTTTTCATATGCATTTTAATGATCAAAATAACACGATGCTCCGCTCGATAACGAAGGATCGAATCTCCAGCCGGGATTCTGCCTTAGAGGCTTTGAGGCATAATCCCACGGACGTAGCCTCGCTCCACTGGCCGATCGACCAAGAACGGAACCATTTGTCCGGACCTACCGTTCCTCTCGTACTGAGCAGGACTGCTGTCGCAACGACACAGTTTAACAGTAGGGTAAAACTAACCTATCTCACGACGGTCTAAACCCAGCTCACGTTCCCTATTGGTGGGTGAACAATCCAACGCTTGGTGAATTCTGCTTCACAATGATAGGAAGAGCCGACATCGAAGGATCAAAAAGCGACGTCGCTATGAACGCTTGGCCGCCACAAGCCAGTTATCCCTGTAGTAACTTTTCTGACACCTCTTGCTTAAAACTCCTAAAGTCAAAAGGATCGATAGGCCTTGCTTTCGCAGTCCGTATTCGTACTGAAAATCAGGATCAAGCCAGCATTTGCCCTTTTGCTCTACGCGAGGTTTCTGTCCACGCTAAACTGGCCTTAGGACACCTGTGTTATCATTTGATAGATGTACCGCCCCAGTCAAACTCCCCACCTGATAATGTCCTCGGAGCGGATCGCGGCTCTGATAGTTTAATATCAGAAAACTATATAGTAAAAAACTGTTGAAGAAAATTGTTATTTTTATCATTTGTATTGGAAACGTCATTTTCATATGCTTCCTTAATGATCTAGAAACCATGAAGCTGTGCTTGATGATTTACCTATATGTATTTCGTTAAGACAGAGAGTAAGATATTGATAAGGAGAGAAATCCAATTTTTATTGCATATATCGACGTTTTAGCCGGATTAAAGCTGGTTTTACGTGTACATCTGCTTTAAGTAGTATAAGCTTAAAATCATGAACTCTATAGAAAATTATATTGAAAACACTGTTATTTTTATCATTTGTATTAGAAAAGTCATTTTCATATGCTTCTTTAATGATCTAATTACACGAAGCTCCGCTTGATGATTTAATTATTTGTACTTCGTTAATACAGTGATTGATGAGGGGAGAAATTCAATTTTTATTGCATATATCGACGTTTCAGCCGTACTAGAGCTGTTTTACATGTACAGCTCCTGTAAGTAATATTACCTTATAATCATGAACTCTACACGAAATTCTATTGAAATCAAAGTAATTTTTATCATTTATATTGGAAACGTCATTTTCATATGCATTTTAATGATCAAAATAACACGATGCTCCGCTCGATAACGAAGGATCGAATCTCCAGCCGGGATTCTGCCTTAGAGGCTTTGAGGCATAATCCCACGGACGTAGCCTCGCTCCACTGGCCGATCGACCAAGAACGGAACCATTTGTCCGGAACTACCGTTCCTCTCGTACTGAGCAGGACTGCTGTCGCAACGACACAGTTTTAACAGTAGGGTAAAACTAACCTATCTCACGACGGTCTAAACCCAGCTCACGTTCCCTATTGGTGGGTGAACAATCCAACGCTTGGTGAATTCTGCTTCACAATGATAGGAAGAGCCGACATCGAAGGATCAAAAAGCGACGTCGCTATGAACGCTTGGCAGCCACAAGCCAGTTATCCCTGTAGTAACTTTTCTGACACCTCTTGCTTAAAACTCCTAAAGTCAAAAGGATCGATAGGCCTTGCTTTCGCAGTCCGTATTCGTACTGAAAATCAGGATCAAGCCAGCATTTGCCCTTTTGCTCTACGCGAGGTTTCTGTCCACGCTGAACTGGCCTTAGGACACCTGTGTTATCATTTGATAGATGTACCGCCCCAGTCAAACTCCCCACCTGATAATGTCCTCGGAGCGGATCGCGGCTCTGATAGTTTAATATCAGAAACTATATAGTAAAAACTGTTGAAGAAATTGTTATTTTTATCATTTGTATTGGAAACGTCATTTTCATATGCTTCCTTAATGATCTAGAAACCATGAAGCTGTGCTTGATGATTTACCTATATGTATAAGACAGAGAGTAAGATATTGATAAGGAGAGAAATCCAATTTTATTGCATATATCGACGTTTTAGCCGGATTAAAGCTGGTTTTACGTGTACATCTCCTTTAAGTAGTATAAGCTTAAAATCATGAACTCTATAGAAAATTATATTGAAAACACTGTTATTTTTATCATTTGTATTAGAAAAGTCATTTTCATATGCTTCTTTAATGATCTAATTACACGAAGCTCCGCTTGATGATTTAATTATTTGTACTTCGTTAATACAGTGATTGATGAGGGGAGAAATCCAATTTTTATTGCATATAGTTTAATATCAGAAACTCTAGAGTAAAAACTGTTGAAGAAATTGTTATTTTTATCATTTGTATTGGAAACGTCATTTTCATATGCTTTTTAATTATCTAAATAACACGAAACTCGTCCTCGAAGCTACGGTCGATAACTTTCAGCAAGTTATCTAGTATTTTGTTTTAAACTTAAAATCATCGAATTTGGCAATATTTGGACGTTTGTCATTTAACTTTCCCTTATGTGATTTAAACCAAATATTGATGCTTTAGGCAATATTTCCCGTTTTCTTTGTTTCTATGCTTTAGGCATATTTCCCGTTTTTCTTTGTTTCTCGTTTTTCTTTGTTTCTGTCATATTGATGCTTTAGGCAATATTTCCCGTTTTCTTTGTTACCATGCTTTAGGCAATATTTCCCGTTTTCTTCGTTTCTATGCTTTAGGCAATATTTCCCGTTTTCTTTGTTTCTCGTTTTTCTTTGTTTCTGTCATATTGATGCTTTAGGCAATATTTCCCGTTTTCTTGTTTCTATGCTTTAGGCAATATTTCCCGTTTTCTTTGTTTCTGTTTTGTACTAAAAACCCATATAGTTTAGTAATATTTTGACTTTATAATGAAAACTTAAAATCATGAACTCCATAGTAAACTCTCTAGATTTCACATAGATATTTTCATCATTTGTATTGGAAACGTCATTTTCATATGCTTTCTTAATGATCTAGAAACCATGAAGCTGTGCTTGATGATTTACCTATATGTATTTCGTTAAGACAGAGAGTAAGATATTGATAAGGAGAGAAATCCAATTTTTATTGCATATATCGACGTTTTAGCCGGATTAAAGCTGGTTTACGTGTACATCTGCTTTAAGTAGTATAAGCTTAAAATCATGAACTCTATAGAAAATTATATTGAAAACACTGTTATTTTTATCATTTGTATTAGAAAAGTCATTTTCATATGCTTCTTTAATGATCTAATTACACGAAGCTCCGCTTGATGATTTAATTATTTGTACTTCGTTAATACAGTGATTGATGAGGGGAGAAATCCAATTTTTATTGCATATATCGACGTTTCAGCCGTACTAGAGCTGTTTACATGTACAGCTCCTGTAAGTAATATTACCTTATAATCATGAACTCTACACGAAATTCTATTGAAATCAAAGTAATTTTTATCATTTATTTTGGAAACGTCATTTTCATATGCATTTTAATGATCAAAAATAACACGATGCTCCGCTCGATAACGAAGGATCGAATCTCCAGCCGGGATTCTGCCTTAGAGGCTTTCAGGCATAATCCCACGGACGTAGCCTCGCTCCACTGGCCGATCGACCAAGAACGGAACCATTTGTCCGGACCTACCGTTCCTCTCGTACTGAGCAGGACTGCTGTCGCAACGACACAGTTTAACAGTAGGGTAAAACTAACCTATCTCACGACGGTCTAAACCCAGCTCACGTTCCCTATTGGTGGGTGAACAATCCAACGCTTGGTGAATTCTGCTTCACAATGATAGGAAGAGCCGACATCGAAGGATCAAAAAGCGACGTCGCTATGAACGCTTGGCCGCCACAAGCCAGATATCCCTGTAGTAACTTTTCTGACACCTCTTGCTTAAAACTCCTAAAGTCAAAAGGATCGATAGGCCTTGCTTCGCAGTCCGTATTCGTACTGAAAATCAGGATCAAGCCAGCATTTGCCCTTTTGCTCTACGCGAGGTTTCTGTCCACGCTGAACTGGCCTTAGGACACCTGTGTTATCATTTGACAGATGTACCGCCCCAGTCTAACTCCCCACCTGATAATGTCCTCGGAGCGGATCGCGGCTCTGATAGTTTAATATCAGAAACTATATAGTAAAAACTGTTGAAGAAATTGTTATTTTTATCATTTGTATTGGAAAACGTCATTTTCATATGCTTCCTTAATGATCTAGAAACCATGAAGCTGTGCTTGATGATTTACCTATATGTATAAGACAGAGAGTAAGATATTGATAAGGAGAGAAATCCAATTTTTATTGCATATATCGACGTTTTAGCCGGATTAAAGCTGGTTTTACGTGTACATCTCCTTTAAGTAGTATTAGCTTAAAATCATGAACTCTATAGAAAATTATATTGAAAACACTGTTATTTTTATCATTTGTATTAGAAAAGTCATTTTCATATGCTTCTTAATGATCTAATTAAACGAAGCTCCGCTTGATGATTTAATTATTTGTACTTCGTTAATACAGTGATTGATGAGGGGAGAAATCCAATTTTTATTGCATATAGTTTAATATAAGAAACTCTAGAGTAAAAAAACTGTTGAAGAAATTGTTATTTTTATCATTTGTATTGGAAACGTCATTTTCATATGCTTTTTAATTATCTAAATAACACGAAAACTCGTCTCGAACCTACGGTCGATAACTTTCAGCAAGTTATCTAGTATTTTGTTTTAACTTAAAATCATCGAATTTGGCAATATTTGGACGTTTGTCAATTAACTTTTCCTTATGTGATTTAAACCAAATATTGATGCTTTAGGCAATATTTCCCGTTTTCTTTGTTTCTATGCTTTAGGCAATATTTCCCGTTTTCTTTGTTTCTCGTTTTTCTTTGTTTCTGTCATATTGATGCTTTATGCAATATTTCCCGTTTTCTTTGTTACCATGCTTTAGGCAATATTTCCCGTTTTCTTTGTTTCTATGCTTTAGGCAATATTTCCCGTTTTCTTTGTTTTCTATGCTTTAGGCAATATTTCCCGTTTTCTTTGTTTCTCGTTTTTCTTTGTTTCTGTCATATTGATGCTTTAGGCAATATTTCCCGTTTTCTTTGTTTCTATGCTCTAGGCAATATTTCCCGTTTTCTTTGTTTCTGTTTTGTACTAAAAACCCATATAGTTTAGTAATATTTTGACTTTATAATGAAAACTTAAAATCATGAACTCCATAGTAAACTCTATAGATTTCACATAGATATTTTCATCATTTGTATTGGAAACGTCATTTTTCATATGCTTCCTTAATGATCTAGAAACCATGAAGCTGTGCTTGATGATTTACCTATATGTATAAGACAGAGAGTAAGATATTGATAAGGAGAGAAATCCAATTTTTATTGCATATATCGACGTTTTAGCCGATTAAAGCTGGTTTTACGTGTACATCTGCTTTAAGTAGTATAAGCTTAAAATCATGAACTCTATAGAAAATTATATTGAAACACTGTTATTTTTATCATTTGTATTAGAAAAGTCATTTTCATATGCTTCTTTAATGATCTAATTACACGAAAGCTCCGCTTGATGATTTAATTATTTGTACTTCGTTAATATTTATACTTTATGCAATATATACTTTATGCAATATTTCCCGTTTTCTTTGTTACCAATGCTTTAGGCAATATTTCCCGTTTTCTTCGTTTCTATGCTTTAGGCAATATTTCCCGTTTTTCTTTGTTTCTCGTTTTTCTTTGTTTCTGTCATATTGATGCTTTAGGCAATATTTCCCGTTTTCTTTGTTTCTATGCTTTAGGCAATATTTCCCGTTTTCTTTGTTTCTGTTTTGTACTAAAAAACCCATATAGTTTAGTAATATTTTGACTTTATAATGAAAACTTAAAATCATGAACTCCATAGTAAACTCTCTAGATTTCACATAGATATTTTTCATCATTTGTATTGGAAACGTCATTTTCATATGCTTTCTTAATGATCTAGAAACCATGGAAGCTGTGCTTGATGATTTACCTATATGTATTTCGTTAAGACAGAGAGTAAGATATTGATAAGGAGAGAAATCCAATTTTTATTGCATATATCGACGTTTTAGCCGGATTAAAGCTGGTTTTACGTGTACATCTGCTTTAAGTAGTATAAGCTTAAAATCATGAACTCTATAGAAAAATTATATTGAAAACACTGTTATTTTTATCATTTGTATTAGAAAAGTCATTTTCATATGCTTCTTTAATGATCTAATTACACGAAGCTCCGCTTGATGATTTAATTATTTGTACTTCGTTAATACAGTGATTGATGAGGGGAGAAATCCAATTTTTATTGCATATATCGACGTTTCAGCCGTACTAGAGCTGTTTTACATGTACAGCTCCTGTAAGTAATATTACCTTATAATCATGAACTCTACCCGAAATTCTATTGAAATCAAAGTAATTTTTATCATTTATATTGGAAACGTCATTTTCATATGCATTTTAATGATCAAAATAACACGATGCTCCGCTCGATAACGAAGGATCGAATCTCCAGCCGGGATTCTGCCTTAGAGGCTTTCAGGCATAATCCCACGGACGTAGCCTCGCTCCACTGGCCGATCGACCAAGAACGGAACCATTTGTCCGGACCTACCGTTCCTCTCGTACTGAGCAGGACTGCTGTCGCAACGACACAGTTTAACAGTAGGGTAAAACTAACCTATCTCTACTAGGGATTTTAGATACTAGGGGGTATAGATGCTAGGGGTTATAGATCCAAGGGGTTATAGATACTAGGGGGTTATAGATACTAGGGTTATAGATACTAGGGGTTATAGATACTGGGGTTATAGATGCTAGGGGTTATAGATTACTAGGGGTTATATATACTAGGATTATAGATAATAGGGGTTATAGATAATAGGGGTCATAGATACTAGGGGTTATAAATTCTAGGAATATAGATACTAGGGGTTATAGATACTAGGAGTTATAGATACTAGGGGTTATAGATACTAGGGGGTTATAGATACTAGGGGGTTATAGATACTAAAGGGTTATAGATACTAGGGGGTTATAGATGCTAGGGGTTATAGATACTAGGGGTTATAGATACTAGATGTTATAGATACTAGAGGTTATAGATACTAGAGGATATAGATAGTAGGGGTTATAGATACTAGGAGTTATAGATACTAGAGGATATAGATACTAGGGGTTATAGATACTAGGGATTATAGATACTACGGGATATAGATACTAAAGGATATAGATACTAGGGATTATAGACACTAGGGGTTATAGATTTCTAGGGGTTACAGATACTAGAGGATATAGATACTAGGGGTTATAGATAATAGGGGTTATAGAAAATAGGGTTTATAGACACTAGGGGTTATAGATACTATGGGTTATAGATAATAGGGGTTATAGATACTAGGGGGTTATATATACTAGGATTATAGATAATAGGGGTTATAGATACTAGGGGTTATAAATTCTAGGATTATAGATACTAGGGGTTATAGATACTAGGGGTTATAGATACTAGGGGTTATAGATACTAGGGGTTATAGATACTAGGGGGTTATAGATACTAGGGGGTTATAGATGCTAGGGGTTATAGATACTAGGGGTTATAGATACTAAATGTTATAGATACTAGAGCTAGGTTATAGATACTAGGGATTATAGACACTAGGGGTTATAGATACTACGGGTTATAGATAATAGGGGTTATAGATACTAGGGGTTATAGATACTAGGAGTTATAGATACAAGGGGTAATAAATACTAAGGGTTATAGATACTAGTGGATATAGATACTAGGGGTTACAGATACTAGAGGATATAGATACTAGGGGTTATAGATACTAGGAGTTATGGATACTAGGGGTTATAGATACTAGGGGTTACAGATACTAGGGGTTACAGATACTTGAGGATATAGATACTAAGGGTTATAGATACTAGGGGTTATAGATACTAGATGATATAGATACTAGGGGTTACAGATACTTGAGGATATAGATACTTGGGGTTATAGATTCTAGGGGTTACATATACTAGAGGATATTTGATACTAGGGGTTAAAGATACTAGAGGATATAGATACTAGGGGTTATAGATACAATGGGTTATAGCTACTTAGGGCTGAGGGGGGTAGAAATAGCCTAAGCTACTCTACCCCTTTGAGATGTATTTCTTTCTTGTCTCAATAAGCATACTTGAACTTGATCTTGAACTAGGGGTTACAGATACTAGAGGATATAGATATTAGGGGTTATAGATACTAGGGGTTATAGATACTAGGGGTTATAGATACTAAGGGTTATAGATACTAGGGGTTATAGATACTAGGTGTTACAGATACTAGAGGATATAGATACTAGGGTTATAGATACTAGGGATTATGGATACTAGGGGTTATAGATACTAGGGGTTATAGATACTAGGGGTTACAGATACTAGAGGAAATAGATACTAGCGGTAATAGATACTAGGGGTTATAGATAATAGGGGATATAGATACTAGGGGTTACAGATACTAGAGGATATAGATACTAGATGTTATAGATACTAGGGGTTATAGATACTAGGAGTTATAGATACTAGGGGCTATAAATACTTGAGGATATGTATACTAGGGTTATAGATAGTTGAGGATATGGATACTAGGGTTATAGATACTAGGGATTATGCATACTAGGGGTTATAGATACTAGGGGTTATAGATACTTGGGGTTATAGATACTAGAGGATATAGATACTAGGGTTTATAGATACTAGGGGTTATAGGTACAAGGGGTTATAGATACTAGGGGTTATAGATAATAGAGGATATAGATACTAGGGGTTATAGATACTTGGGGTATAGGATACTTGGGGTTATAGGTACTAGAGGATATAGTGTTATGATCTCAGCCTACAGGAGAAACTGTGTCTCCCCCCTTGAGAGTTATTCAGCAAGCCTGACCTAACTGAAGGTCCAGGAAATGTGGAGGTGATAACACATATGTAAAATAGTTGGTTGGATATGATGAACAATTTAAGATTATGGGCAGTGAAGAAGAAAACAGATAAATGACTGGCTAGGAGATGTGGACATTTTGCTGGAGACGTGAGGCTCGCTTCTGGAGGGCTTGGACCTCACTTGAGGCCAGACATCGCAGGGGGAAAGCCGCGCTCCGTTGAGCTCCCGCCAGGAAGGAACCCCTAGTGATATATCTCCAAGAGAAGAGAAGTGTGCAGACGTGCAGCTGTGGAATTGAGCTGAGAACGTTGTGGTCTCAAGTCCTGGGCGACGAGGAGTGTTTATTAAACCGCCCAGAGACATTATCGTGGGCCGTGGCAGCGCCCTGACCAGGCTCCGTCAGAGGGAGGAGCGTCCTCGACGAGACAATCTGTGGTAAGCACGATTTAAGCCAGTTCATAGTGATTGCTTGTAGTTGGTCGTGTGCCCAGCGACAGTATCAATGTTTATTGATAAGTTAGACATGTTTTAATAAGGCAGAAGGCCTGAAATAAGAGAGTGGAGAGGGAGGAACACGGAGCGACATCCGTCTCCTCTGAGCGCTGGCAGGCTACTGAGGGAGCCCGGCTGCTGACGGTGGAGGACCCTTCCAGTGCTAGGGCCGCCAGGCGAGGTGGAGCATGGACCCGCCCAACGGGGGAGTTCACTCTCACAGTATGTAGAGAGCAGATAGAGGTTGGATGCAAACATATTGTGTGGTGATTTTTGTTTATGTGTTAAAGGGAAACATTTTGATTGGAGTGTCGATGGGTTGCAGGTTTGTCTTTGGGGAAGAATTTGCTGAGAACTTCAAAGCAGCACAGATGAAGTAGTTGATGAGGACTCCAAGGTATTGGAGGCGAGGACCTCGAGCTGTGAGGAGAAGCAGTGAAGAGGAGTGTCACGTGCTTCTGTAGAGGTGGTGAAGCACCATAGTTGCTTGAGGGAACTTCATGGTGTAGCAGCCAAGAGAGCTGTGGAGGAACCTAGCAGAAGGGTGAAGCACCATAGTTGCTCAAGGAGACTTCATGGTAGCAGCCTGGAGGAGCTGCAGAGGATCCTGGTAGTTGAAGCCCAGTCGGTTGTGTTAGCTGGAGCTCCGATTCTAGTAACATTATTATTGCAATAATGGAAGGATTAGTGAAGGATTGGTGAGTCTGGTTGGAGCTCTGAGAGCAGAGATGGATTCCCTGCGGGAGGAGGTACGATGGCTGAGACTTCAGGAGGAAACGAAGGAGGAGGCCAGTGTTGACGGACCTCATTAAGAAGGACTGACGGGACCAGTATTAAGAAGACCTCGTCTTGGCAAGTTGTGAAAGACAGGGGTCTTAAGAAGACCTTGGCAAAACCGACAACTAATAGCCTACACCTTAGGACTTTTAACGCATTTGACGTATTAGAGGACGAGTGCTGTGGTGAACCTGTTGGTCAGCGAGGAGGCAAAGACAAAGTAAGGAGGAGCATTGAAGCGCAGGTCCCTCAAACTGCTCGAAAGGAAAAGGGAGAATCGAAGCGAATTTTGGTTGTGGGAGATTCCCAGGTGAGGTATTTAGACAGAACGTTTTGTGCCAGAGATAGGGGGAACAGATTAAGGGTTTGCTATCCGGGAGCTGGAATTGGTGATATTGTTGGAAACATGAATGATATTATGACGGGAAATGGAAACAAACCCATTATTTGTATTAGTGCAGGGGGTAATGATGTTGGACGAGTTAGGAGTGAGGAACTAATACAGAGATTCAGGACAGCCATTGAATTAGTTAGGAGCAAGGGAGGAATCCCGATCATATGTGGCATTCTTCCAAGAAAGGGAGTGGGAAATGAATGGATTGTTGAGGGCAGTTGGTGTCATTTTGCCGGCTGGAAAGATATTGCAAATCAAATGCAATATCTTTCATAGACAACTGGGAACACTTCTATGGAAGAAATGAAATGTATGCTCGTGATGGGGTGCATCTATCGAGAGCTGGGGTTGTTGCTGTTGCGAACTCGTTGGAAGAAGTGGTTAGAGGTGTTTGTTTGCGTTTAAAACTGTTAGTAGATAGAGGTATGGGAATTGATTTGGAGGAAGGAGGTAATAAAAGTATGTGTTTGTGGGAGAAAGGAATTGGCAAAATGATCAGGGAAAGAAAGGGCCTCAAAATAACAATTCACTTAGGGTATATTACACTAACAGTAGAAGTCTAAGAAATAAAATTAACGAATTAAATGCTCTTGTATGCACAGAAAAAAATAGATATTATTGCACTTACCGAAACGTGGATGAATGTAGAAAATAGAGAACTATTAGCTGAATATCAAATAAATGGATTTAAACTATTTCACACAGATCGATATATTAGACGAGGAGGGGGAGTAGCCATATATGTTAGAGGACAATTTGAAATGTAGTCTCAAAGAGGGAATCAAAACTGAGCCACACACAGAAACTATTTGGATAGAATTCAACGAAAAAGCAAAAAATATTATAATAGGAGTTATATATAGGCCACCAAATTTAGACAGAATGGAAGCAAAGCATCTATGGGATGAAATATCTAGGGCATCTAGATCTAACAGTATTTTCGTCATGGGTGACTTTAATTTTAGTGGAATAAACTGGTTGAACAAAACAGGGAATAGTGAAGCTGAAGATTTTCTAGAATTAATTGACGATTGCTTTCTTACGCAACACATTAAGGAACCAACACGGGAAAATAATATTTTAGATTTAGTGTTAACTAACAGGGAAACACAAATTAATGACATCGAAATAGGGAGTGAGCTAGGGAACAGTGATCACAAAGAAATCAGATTTAGCATAGAATGGAATAGACCTGTAGGAGAAAATTCTGTTAAAGTGCCAGATTTTGAAAAAGCTGATTTTAATAGCCTAAGAAATTTTTTGGGTCAAATTGATTGGAAAGTCTTGGGTATGGGGTGTGGGCCGGTCTTGGAGCGAGACATGAACCCAGCGATAGGTGACGTAAATGGGGATTTCGATGTGGATTCAATATATAACTTATTTAAGAATATTCTAAACAAAGCACAGGAACGTAGTATACCATACAAATTGAATAGATCGAATACTAATGACCCAAAGTGGATAACAAAAATTTGAAGAACCTTATAGGTAAAAAGAGAGCTTGGTACAAAAGGATTAAAAATGGGGAGGTCACTTTAGAACAGGAATTCGTACAACTGGTTAGAAATGTTAAAAAAAGAGATAAGGAAAGTAAAAAGAAACTATGAAGTTCGCATAGCAGGGCAAGCAAAGACAAATCCTAAAGGGTTTTTTCAGTTATATCGTACTAAGACTAGGGAAAGGATAGGTCCATTAAAAACTGAGACAGGTCAAATAACTGATAGTGATGAAGAGATAAGTAGTATTTTTAATAAATATTTTGTATCTGTATTTACTAAAGAGGAACTTAACAATATGCCTTCAGCCGAACAAGTCTATGTGGGTAGGGACGAGGATAGGTTGACGAGTTTAACAGTTACCAGGGAGGATTTTCTTAAACAAATAGTAAAACTCAAACCAAACAAATCCCCAGGGCCGGATGAAGTGTTTGCAGGGTGCTTAAAGAATGCAAAGAGGAGCTTTGTGACCCACTGTCAACCATATTTAATAAATCAATAGAGTCAGGCAGAGTGCCAGAGTTTTGGAAAGCTGCTAATGTGATACCAGTTTTTAAAAAAGGAGATAGATCACTTGCGTCTAACTATCGACCAATTAGCCTAACGTCTATTGTGGGAAAGTTACTCGAATCTATAGTAGCAAATAAAATTCGTCTTCATCTTGAAAAACATAAATTAATAATTGAGTCGCAACATGGTTTTATAAATGGCCGTTCATGTTTAACAAATTTGTTATCTTTTTATTCTAGCATAGTTGAGGCAGTTGATAGTGGTAAGGATTGTGATGTTGTGTACCTTGACTTTAGCAAAGCTTTTGATACAGTGCCACATGAAAGACTGATTAAAAGATAGAGTCTCATGGTATTGGGGGTGCTATATTAAGCTGGATTAGGGCATGGCTATACCAAAGGAAACAGAGAGTAGGTATAAATGGAGTCATGTCAGAGTGGGAAAATGTGGTAAGTGGAGTGCCTCAAGGCTCTGTCCTGGGACCTCTGTTGTTTATAATATATATAAATGATTTAGATTCAGGTTTGAGTAGCAACATTTGCAAATTTGCCGATGATACGAAAATCGGTAGGGAAATTAATTCGGAGGAGGACTCACTATCACTTCAAGTTGATCTAGATAGGGTTTTGAAATGGTCAAAGGATTGGCAGATGCAGTTTAATGCTGATAAATGTAAAGTTCTGAGGTTAGGTAATGATGATGGAGTTACAAGATACGAGCTAGATGGTGTTGATGATTGCGAAGTCGGATTGCGAAAGGGATCTGGACTTATGATTAGTAAGAATTTAAAACAAAAGGATCAATGCATAAATGTTTGTAATAAGGAAATCGGACACTTGGATTTATTAATCGCAGCGTTAGTAACAAGACACCTGGTGTGGTTCTCAAGCTATATCTTGCTCTAGTTAGGCCCCATTTAGATTATGCAGTTCAGTTTTGGTCGCCATATTATAGAATGGATATAAATTCACTTGAACGTGTCCAGTGTAGGATGACTAAGTTAATTCCCCAAATTAGTAATCTTTCATATGAAGAAAGATTAACAAAGCTTAAGTTGCATTCATTGGAAAGGCGAAGAGTTAGGGGTGACATGATAGAGGTTTACAAATGGATGAATGGACATAACAAGGGGATATTAATAGGGTATTAAAAGTATCAACACAAGGACAGAACACGAAACAATGGATATAAATTGGATAAGTTTAGATTTAGGAAAGACTTGGGTAAATACTGGTTCAGTAACAGGGTTGTTTGATTTGTGGAACCAATTGCCGCGTAACATTGTGGAGGTGGGGTCCCTCGATTGTTTCAAGCATGGGTTGGACAATGTATATGAGTGGGATTGGGTGGTTATAAATAGGAGCTGCCTCGTATGGGCCAATAGGCCTTCTGCAGTTGCCTTTGTTCTTGTGTTCTTAAGAACCAAAAGATATTAGGGTAGTGAACTTCCAGAGGTGGAAGGGAAGTTTCTGGTGGATTACTTGTAGGGAGTTGATAGTGTTTGGTTGTCATTAGCGTGCAAGACGCAGTGAGAGGTGAGTGATTGTTTGCATTCTTATGCCAAGGAGTGTTTTTATACTGAAGTTTAGAGTTACAGTCGTAGGCTGGATTACCTACAGATGTATGTGTTCTAGGACTGATAGAGTGATCGATGGGTCATTGTTGTGTATCAAGGAACATTTATACTGATATATGTTATTGCATTCACATGCTGATTTTCTTGTACACATTTATAGATACATATATATATTCTCTTGCCGATGGTGCAACAGTGTATGTAGACTTGATCAACTTGAGGAGGTTTATAGTATCAGGTAGTGAACCAGGAGATAGAATACCACTTGATAAGCTGATGATAGAGTTCTGATGATGCTGGAGTGCAACCTGATTGTAATAGTATAGAGTATAGGATTCATTATTATTATATGTGTGTGTATGAATTGTGTATGTGCTTTGTCCAGTAAATGTATTCCAATTTGCTGGTGTTTGCCCTTGTCCTAGTGAGGCTTCCCAGGATTGTAGTAAGGAAGAGAGAGAGAGAGAGAGAAAGAACCAAGAACCACTGCTGTGGACGGGGTAGAACAGAAAACTAGTAAGTCAAAGGGGATTGAGGAGATCATATCACTTAAGGAGAGAGTGGGAGTCCAGTGGCTCGAGTGGGTGTGTGCACGTGACAACGAGGCTAAGTGTTGGAGCCGCATCCCCTAAACGTGTGACGTTGAGCCCCTCTCCAAGAGCCAGAAGCGCCTAGTGTGATCTCCTAGTGAGGTATAAGCACTCTACCGAGTTGTGGGTTGGGTTGTCCGGAAAGAAGGATCAACACACGACAACACCACCAACCCAAACTATAATAATAGATACTAGGGATTATAGATACTAGGGGTTATAGATACAAGGGGTTATAGATACTAGAGGATATAGATACTAGGGGTTATAGATAATAGGGGTTATAGATACTAGTGGTAATAGATACTAGGGTTATAGATAATAGGGGATATAGATACTAGGGTTACAGATACTAGAGGATATAGATACTAGAGGTTATAGATACTAGGGGTTATATATACTAGGAGTTATAGATACTAGGGGCTATAGATACTTGAGGATATGTATACTAGGGATTATAGATACTTGAGGATATGGATACTAGGGGTTATAGATACTAGGGGTTATGCATACTAGGGGTTATAGATACTAGGGGTTATAGATACTAGGGTTATAGATACTAGAGGATATAGATACTAGGGTTTATAGATACTAGGGGTTATAGGTACAAGGGGTTATATATACTAGGGGTTATAGATACTTGAGGATATAGATACTAGGGGTTATAGATACTTGGGGTTATAGATACTAGAGGATATAGATACTAGGGTTTATAGATACTAGGGGTTATAGATACTAGGGGTTATAGATACTAGAGGATATAGATACTAGGGGTTATAGATACTAGGGGTTATAGATACTAGAGGATATAGATACAAGGGATTATTATACTAGGGGTTATAGATGCTAGGGGTTACATATACTAGAGGATATAGATACTAGGGGTTATAGATACTAGAGAATATAGTTAGTAGGGGTTATAGATACAAGGGGTTATAGATACTAGGAGTTATAGATACTAGGGTTTATAGATACTAGTGGTTACAATACTAGAGGATATAGATACTAGAGGTTATAGATATTTGGGGTTATAGATACTATGGGTTATAGATAGTAGGGGTTATAGATACTAGGGGTTACATATACTAAAGGATATAGATACTAGGGGTTATAGATACTGGATGATATAGATACTAGGAGTTATAGATACTAGAGAATATAGTTAGTAGGGGTTATAGATACAAGGGGTTATAGATACTAGGAGTTATAGATACTAGGGTTTATAGATACTAGGGGTTACAATACTAGAGGATATAGATACTAGAGGTTATAGATATTTGGGGTTATAGATACTATGGGTTATAGATAGTAGGGGTTATAGATACTAGGGGTTATAGATACTAGAGGATATAGATGCTAGGGGTTACAGATAATAGAGGATATAGATACTAGGGGTTATAGATACTAGGGGTTATAGATACTAGAGGATATAGATACTAGGGGTTACAGATAATAGAGGATATAGATACTAGGGGTTATAGATACCAGGGGTTATAGATACTAGACAATATAGATACTAGGGGTTATATAGGTACAAGGGGTTATAGATACTAGAGGATATAGATACTAGGGGTTATATAGATACTAGGGGTTATAGATACTAGAGGATATAGATACTAGGGGTTATAGATACTAGAGGATATAGATACTAGGGGTTATAAAGATACTAAGGGGTATCGAGGCAGTAACTACCTTAGACTTCTCTCTCTCCCTCGTCTTTCGACCCGAATCAGCGAGGGGTCTGCCCCCCCCCCCCACCCGAGGCCCCCCCTCCCTTCCCCCCTTCCAGTGACCCCCCCCCCCACCGCCCCCCTTCTGCGAGGAGGACACGTGACTGGCATATTAATAGAGGCATCAGTGCCTCCGTGGACACCGGGTGCCTCCCAACCTCGTCCATTATCTCGGTACGTGGGTTCGAATCCTTCCCTGGGCTCAAGTGGAGAGGGGAGATGTGAGATGGAGAGGGTAAGGGGAGATGGGGGGAGGGGGAGGGGAGAGAGTGAGGAGGGTTTACATGTGTTGTAACATATGTTGGATTGTTGATGTTGTGTTTCATGTGTTGTATAACACCTATTGTGTATTGACGTGTTATACAATGTGAGTCTTGGACCGGGGCTCAGACGGGATATAAGACAGGCAGGTGAAGTAGACAGGTGCGAGTGGATAGAGACAGAAGCACACACGTACGCACACATACACACACACATAGGGGTCTGGTAGCTGAGCGGACAGCGCCCAGGTCTCATAATTCTGTGGCCCGGGTTTGATTCCTGGACCAGGCAGAAACAAATGGGCAAAGTTTCTTTCACCCTGATTCCCCTGTTACCTAGCAGTAAATAGGTACCTGGGAGTTAGACAGCTGTTACGGAGCTGCTTCCTGTGTGTGTGAGGGGGGGGGGGGAAATAGTTAGTAACAGTTGATTGATTGACAGTTGAGAGGCTGGGCCCAAAGAGCAGAGCTCAACCCCCACTAGCACAACTAGGTGATAAAACTAGGTGAATACACACACACACACACACACACACACACACACACAACACACACACAACACACACACACACACACACACACACACACACATACACACACACACACACACACACAACACACACACACACACACACACACACACACACACACACACACACACACACACACACACACACACATGACTCCAAACACAGTTTCAAATGTAGATATGATAGAGCCCAATAGGCTCAGGAATCTGTACACCAGTTGATTGACAGTTGAGAGGCGGGCCCAAAACCAAAACTCAACCCCCGCAAGCACAAATAGGTGAATACAAATAGCTGAGTACACATACAGGCATTGGCGAGCTCTGAACATCATTCAGAAACCTAAGTGAGGAGGCTTTTATGGCGCTTTACACTGCCTGCGTGAGACCAGTCTTAGAGTATGCTGCCCCATCATGGAGTCCCCACCTGAAGAAACACATAAGGAAACTGGAAAAGGTTCAGAAGTTTGCGACGAGGCTCTTCCCAGATTTACGAGGGATGGGATATGGAGAGCGCCTGAAGGATCTGAGCCATACGACACTAGAAATAAGAAGGGAGACGGGATATGATAGGAACATATAAAATACTCAGGGGAACTGACAGAGTGGAAATAGACGAAATGTTCTCACGTAATATTAAGAGAACGAGGGGACAAGGGTGGAAGCTGGAAACTCAGATGAGTGACAGAGATGTTAGGAAGTTTTTTTTTAGCGTGAGAATAGTGGAAAAATGGAATGCACTTAAGGAGCAGGTTGTGGAAGCAAACTCTTTTCATAAGTTTATAACAATGCTCTATTCTGCAGGCACAAATAGATGAGTACAAATAGAAGAGTACACACATACACACACACATGTGGGAAAACCTGTCGGGATTGATATGAGAGGAGAATTACTAGGGACTTGTACTGTACTAAATTAAAAATTACTGTATGCAAAATTTATTCAACTAAAGTCTCTAAAGTTAGGGTCACAAATCCTAGCTCCTCTTTTCCTAATGTCAGACTGTGGGCTGTAAGTGGCTGGTGGGGTCCTAAGGATAAATGTAGAAGTTGGGTGAAGATCCACAGTCCACCTGCAGACAAGTTTCGTAAATCAGCTTGTATTGTTAATACAAGGATAAGATTTAATAATTCTGTTCTATAACTGAACACTGGTTCTGTTTAAATCAGGGATCTAAACATGTACACAGTCTACCCTAGCACCATAACTATAACAGCCAATATTCTTATACTATAAACACAACAATTTATATTGTAGAAGAATGATATATGAATATGCATTCAAATGACCTTAAATGTGGTCTAAGTACTATTAATTCAGTACAAGAGATTATATTCAATTATATAAACTTATATTATAAATTAGAGATAACTAAGCAAGCAATTGTTGACTTAACTTATATGCTCAAGTATTTATATAGATATATTCTATTTATATGAAGAGATTCAGGCATACTGACTTGACTTTTCCCAGACAAGGG
>NC_091180.1:11027623-11087623 GCF_040958095.1 Procambarus clarkii | reverse complement strand
GGTATGGGGCGCACAATAAACTGGCGCTCACAGGATGAGTATGGGGTGCACAATAAACTATCGCTCACAGGATGAGTATGAGGTTCACAATAAACTACTGCTCACGGAATGAGTATGGGGGGCACAATAAACTACCGCTCGCAGGATGAGTATGGGGTGCACAATAAACTACCGCTCGCAGGATGAGTATGGGGCGCACAATAGACTACCGCTCACAGGATGGGAATGGGGCGTACAATAAACTACCGCTCACAGGATGAGTATGGGACGCTCAATATAAAACCACTCACAGGATGAGTATGGGGTGCACAATAAAGTACCGTTCACAGAATGAGTATGGGATGCACAATAAACTGCCGCTCATTGGATGAGTATGGGGTGCACAATATACAACCACTCACAGGATGAGTATGGGGTGCACAATAAACTGCCACTCACAGGATGAGTATGGGACGCACAATAAACTGCCACTCACAAGATGAGTATGGGGTGCACAATAAACTACAGCTCACAGGATGAGTATAGGGCGCACAATAAACTGCCCATCACAGGATGAGTATGGGTGTGCACAATAAACTACCGCTCACAGGATGAGTATGGGCTGCACAATAAAACTATCGCTCACGGGATGAGCATGGGGTGCACAATAAACTGCCCCTCACAGGATTAGTATGGGACGCACAATACTCAACCACTCACAGGATGAGTATGGGGTGCATAATAAACTGCTGCTAACAGGATGAGTATGAGGTGCCACAATAAACTGCTGCTAACAGGATGAGTATAGGGTGCAGAATAAACTGCCCCTCACAGGATGAGTATGGGGTGCACAATAAACTGCTGCTAACAGGATGAGTATGGGACGCACAATATACAACCACTCACAGGATGAGTATAGGGTGCAGAATAAACTGCCCCTCACAGGATGAGTATGGGGTGCACAATAACTGCTGCTAACAGGATGAGTATGGGACGCACAATATACAACCACTCACAGGATGAGTCTAGGGTGCAGAATAAACTGCCCCTCACAGGATGAGTATGGGACGCACAATAAACTACGCTCACAGGATGAGTATGGGCTGCACAATAACTACCCCTCACGGGATGAGCATGGGGTGCACAATAAACTGCCCCTCACAGGATTAGTATGGGACGCACAATACTCAACCACCCCCAGGATGAGTATAGGGCGCACAATAAACTGCCCCTAACAGGATGAGTATTGGACGCACAATATACAACCACTCACAGGATGAGTATGGGGCGCACAATAAACTGCCCCTCACAGGATGAGCATGGGGTGCACAATAAACTACCGCTCACAGGATGAGTATGGGACGCACAATAAACTGCCGCTCACAGGATGAGTATGGGACGCACAATAAACTACCCCTCACGGGATGAGCATGGGGTGCACAATATACAACCATTCACAGGATGAGTATGGGGTGCACAATAAACTGCCGCTCACAGGATGAGTATGGGACGCACAATAAACTACCGCTCACAGGATGAGTATGGGGTGCACAATATACAACCATTCACAGGATGAGTATGGGGTGCACAATAAACTGCCGCTCAAATATGAGTATCAGGTGCACAATAAACTATAGCTCACAGGATGAGTATGGCGGTGCACAATATACTACCACTCACAGGATGAGTAGGGTGTCACAATAAACCTACCTGCTCACAGGATGAGTATTGAGGTTACCAATAACACTACTGCTCACGGAATGAGTAGGGGGGCACAATAAACTACCCTCGCAGGATGAGTATGGGTGCACAATAAACTACTGCTCGCAGGCACTGAGTATGAGGATGGCGCACAATAGACTACCGCTCACAGGATGGGTATGGGACGCACAATAAACTACCGCTCACAGAATGAGTATGGGAACGCACAATATACAAACCACTCACAGGATGAGTATGGGGTTCACAATAAACTACCGCTCACAGGATGAGTATGGGACGCACAATATACAACCACTCACAGGATGAGTATGGGATGCACAATAAACTGCGGCTCATTGGAGGAGTTAGGGGACGCACAATAAAACTACCTCTCACGGTGACTGAGCATGGGGCACAATATACAACCACTCACAGGATGAGTATGGGGTGCACAATAAACTGCCACTAACAGGATGAGTATGGGACGCACAATAAACTACCGCTCACAGGATGAGTATGGGGTGCACAATATACAACCACTCACAAGATGAGTATGGGGTGCACAATAAACTGCCGCTCACAGGATGAGTATGGGACGCACAATAAACTGCCACTCACAGGATGAGCATGGGGTGCACAATAAACTACAGCTCACAGGATGAGTATGGGGCGCACAATAAACTGCCCCTCACAGGATGAGTATGGGACGCACAATAAACTACCGCTCACAGGATGAGTATGGGGTGCACAATATACAACCACTCACAAGATGAGTATGGGGTGCACAATAAACTGCCGCTCACAGGATGAGTATGGGACGCACAATAAACTGCCACTCACAGGATGAGTATGGGGTGCACAATAAACTACAGCTCACAGGATGAGTATGGGGCGCACAATAAACTGCCCCTCACAGGATGAGTATGGGACGCACAATAAACTACCGCTCACAGGATGAGTATGGGCTGCACAATAAACTACCCCTCCCGGGATGAGCATGGGGTGCACAATAAACTATCGCTCACGGGATGAGCATGGGGTGCACAATAAACTGCCCCTCACAGGATGAGTATTGGACGCACAATATACAACCACTCACAGGATGAGTATGGGGCGCACAATAAACTGCCCCTCGCAGGATGAGTATGGGAAGCACAATAAACTACCCCTCACGGGATGAGCATGGGGTGCACAATATACAACAACTCACAGGATGAGTATGGGGTGCACAATAAACTGCCACTCACAGGATGAGTATTGTACGCACAATAAACTACCGCTCACAGGATGAGTATGGGGTGCACAATATACAACCACTCACAGGATGAGTATGGGGTGCACAATAAACTGCCGCTCACAGGATGAGTATGGGGTGCACAATAAACTGCCGCTCACAGGATGAGTATGGGGTGCACAATAAACTGCCGCTCAAAGGATGAGTATCAGGTGCACAATAAACTATAGCTCACAGGATAAGTATGGGGTGCACAATATACAACCACTCACAGGATGAGTATGGGGTGCACAATAAACTGCCGCTCACAGGATGAGTATGGGGTGCACAATAAACTGCCGCTCACAGGATGAGTATGGGGTGCACAATAAACTGCCACTCACAGGATGAGTATGGGACGCACAATAAACTACCGCTCACAGGATGAGTATGGGGTGCACAATATACAACCACTCACAAGATGAGTATGGGGTGCACAATAAACTGCCGCTCAAAGGATGAGTATCAGGTGCACAATAAACTATAGCTCACAGGATAAGTATGGGGTGCACAATATACAACCACTCACAGGATGAGTATGGGGTGCACAATAAACTACCGCTCACAGGATGAGTATGGGGTGCACAATATACAACCACTCACAAGATGAGTATGGGGTGCACAATAAACTGCCACTCACAGGATGAGTATGGGGTGCACCATAAACTACAGCTCACAGGATGAGTATAGGGCGCACAATAAACTGCCCCTCACAGGATGAGTATGGGACGCACAATAAACTACCGCTCACAGGATGAGTATGGGGTGCACAATATACAACCACTCACAAGAGAGTATGGGGTGCACAATAAACTGCCGCTCACAGGATGACTATTGGACGCACAATTTACAACCACTCACAGGATGAGTATGGGGTGCACAATAAACTGCCCCTCACAGGATGAGTATGAGGTGCACAATAAACTGCTGCTTACATGATGAGTATGGGGTGCACAATAAACTGCTGCTAACAGGATGAGTATAGGGTGCAGAATAAACTGCCCCTCACAGGATGAGTATGGGGTGCACAATAAACTGCTGCTAACAGGATGAGTATGGGACGCACAATATACAACCACTCACAGGATGAGTAGAGGGCGCACAATAAACTGCCCCTCACAGGATGAGTATTGGACGCACAATATACAACCACTCACAGGATGAGTATTGGGCGCACAATAAATTGCCCCTCACAGGATGAGTATGGGCTGCACAATAAACTACCCCTCACGGGATGAGCATGGGGTGCACAATAAACTATCGCTCACGGGATGAGCATGGGGTGCACAATAAACTGCCCCTCACAGGATGAGTATTGGACGCACAATATACAACCACTCACAGGATGAGTATTGGGCGCACAATAAACTGCCCCTCACAGGATGAGTATGGGCTGCACAATAAACTACCCCTCACGGGATGAGCATGGGGTGCACAATAAACTATCGCTCACGGGATGAGCATGGGGTGCACAATAAACTGCCCCTCACAGGATTAGTATGGGACGCACAATACTCAACCACTCACAGGATGAGTATAGGGCGCACAATAAACTGCCCCTCACAGGATGAGTATTGGACGCACAATATACAACCACTCACAGGATGAGTATGGGGTGCACAATAAACTACCCCTCACGGGATGAGCATGGGGTGCACAATATACAACAACTCACTGGATGAGTATGGGGTGCACAATAAACTGCCACTCACAGGATGAGTATGGGACGCACAATAAACTACCGCTCACAGGATGAGTATGGGGTGCACAATATACAACCACTCACAAGATGAGTATGGGGTGCACAATAAACTGCCGCTCACAGGATGAGTATGGGACGCACAATAAACTGCCACTCTCAGGATTAGTATGGGGTGCACAGTAAACTACTGCTCACAGGATGAGTATAGGGCGGACAATAAACTGCCCCTCACAGGATGAGTATGGGACGCACAATATACAACCACTCACAGGATGAGTATGGGGCGCACAATAAACTGTCCCTCACAGGATGAGTATGGGACGCACAATAAACTACCACTCACAGGATGAGTATGGGGTGCACAATAAAATGCTGCTAACAGGATGAGTATAGGGTGCAGAATAAACTGCCCCTCACAGGATGAGTATTGGACGCACAATATACAACCACTCACAGGATGAGTATGGGGCGCACAATAAACTGTCCCTCACAGGATGAGTATGGGACGCACAATAAACTACCACTCACAGGATGAGTATTGGGTGCACAATAAACTACCCCTCATGGGATGAGCATGGGGTGCACAATTAACTATCGTTCACGGCATGAGCATGGGGTGCACAATAAACTGCCACTCACAGGATGAGTATGGGACGCACAATATACAACTACTCACAGGATGAGTATGGGGTGCACAATAAACTGCCGCTCACAGGATGGGTATGGGGCGCACAATAAACTGGCGCTCACAGGATGAGTATGGGGTGCACAATAAAATACCGCTCACAGGATGAGTATGGGGTGCACAATAAACTGCCGCTCACAGGATGAGTATGGGGTGCACAATAAACTGCCTCTCACAGTATGGGTATGGGGCGCACAATAAACTGGCGCTCACAGGATGAGTAAGGGGTGCACAATAAACTGGCGCTCACAGGATGAGTATGGGGTGCACAATAAATTATCGCTCACAAGATGAGTAAGGGGTGCACAATAAACTGGCGCTCACAGGATGAGTATAGGGTGCACAATAAACTACCGCTCACAGGATGAGTATGGGGTGCACAATAAACTGCCGCTCACAGGATGAGTATGGGGTGCACAATAAACTGCCGCTCACAGGATGAGTATGGGGTGCACAATAAACCGCCGCTAACAGGATGAGCATGGGACGCACAATATACTTCCGCTCAAAGGATGCGTATGGTGTGCACAAGAAACTACCGCTCACGCTCATGAGCATGGAGTGCACAATAAACTATCGCTCACGGGATGAGCATGGGGTGCACAATAAACTGCCACTCACAGGATGAGTATGGGACGCACAATAAACTCCCACTCACAGGATGAGTATGGGGTGCACAATAAACTGCTGCTAACAGGATGAGTATGGAGTGCACAATAAACTGCTGCTAACAGGATGAGTATGGGGTGCACAATAAACTGCTGCTAACAGGATGAGTATGGGGTGCACAATAAACCGCCGCTCACAGGATGAGTATGGGATGCACAATAAACTGCCGCTCAAAGGATGAGTATCAGGTGCACAATAAATTATAGCTCACAGGATGAGTATAAGGGGGCACAATATACAACCACTCACAGGATGAGTATGGGGTGCACAATAAACTGCCGCTCATAGGATGTGTATGGGGTGCACAATAAACTAACGCTCACGGGATGAGTATGGGGTGCACAATAAACTACCGCTCACAGGATGAGTATGGGGTGCACAATAAACTAACGCTCACGGGATGAGTATTCGGCGCACAGTAAACTACTGCTCACAGGATGAGTATGGGGTGCACAATAAACTACCGCTCACAGGATGAGTATGGGGTGCACAATAAACTAACGCTCACGGGATGAGTATGGGGTGCACAATAAACTACCGCTCACAGGATGAGTATGGGGTTCACAATAAACTACCGCTCACGGAATGAGTATTGGACGCACAATATACCACCACTCACAGGATGAGTATGGGGTGCACAATAAACTACCGCTCACAGGATGAGTATGGGGAACACAATAAACTACCACTCACAGGATGAGTATGGGGTGCACAATAAACTATTGCTCACAGGATGAGTATGGGACGCACAATAAACTACCGCTCACAGGATGAGTATGAGACGCACAATAAACTACCGCTCACAGGATGAGTATGGGGCGCACAATAAACTACCACTCACTAGATGAGCATGGGATGCACAATAAACTAACGCTCACGGGATGAGTATGGGGCGCACAATAAACTACTGCTCACGGGATGAGTATGGGGCGCACAATAAACTACCGCTCACTAGATGAGCATGGGGCGCACAGTAAACTACTGCTCACAGGATGAGTATGGGGTGTACAATAAACTACCGCCCACAGGATGAGTATGGGACGCACAATATACAACCACTCACAGGATGAGTATGGGGTGCACAATAAACTACCGGTCACTGGATGAGTATGGGATGCACAATAAACTATCGCTCACTGGATGAGTATTATGTGTACTCAATCTGCTTGCATTTAATCTCTCATATGTTGACGGTGATAGTGTACCCAACAGAAACGACAAGAGAATGAAGACCGACGCTGAGACTGATCAAACCAGTGTCGACGAAAGGACAGAACGACATCAGGAAGGTGAGGGTCAGCGGAGGTGGAGGCTTCTCTTCCCTGCCTCATGCACACTGGGCTACCACCACAAGCTGCTGTGGACAGTCAAGCTTGGAAGAGAGCACCGCAAGTTCGAGCCCCTGCTGAAGGAAGGTGTGAACAGACGTTACTTACCGGTAGGTTCCATGGAGGCAGTTGTCTTTCTTACGTAGCAAGGATATGATGGTATTGTTATGCAAATGCCGGAGGAGAATGAGAAGCTGACGAAGTTAATTAACCACAAATACCCTCAGAGTCTAGACCCCGAATTCATCCTCGACGACCAACGATTTGTGTGGGCCAAGCGTCACCTTATTAAAGGTGAAGCTAGGAATCAGGTGGGGGCTCTAGTGAGAGGTGAAGTTCCCGAGAGTGTTCATCACCGGGGCGGGCTATAGACATGTAGCAAAGTATGTGGAAGAGCCCATAATATGCCTGAAATGCTGCAGATGGGGGCATAAGTCCTGGAGCTGTCAACATGATCCACGATGTCGTTTCTGCGGAAAGTCTTACCTTTCTGATGTGTGTAGAAACAGACTTAATCTGGGTGAGAAAACAGTTCCCAGATGCTGCAACTGTGGAGGTGTTCACAACGCCAGCTCGGCTGTGTGTAGCAAGAGGCCGAGTATGGATGTTCCCCGGCTGGTGAATGTTACAGAGCAGGCAAGAGCTCTTACCCAGACACCGGGAGCACAGCAGAACAGTCTGCACCAAACAGTGCCAGTGAACCAGACGAATGCGTGGGTAAAGGAGTCACCTTTACTTCGTCAGGCTCAAGCAACAAGCAGTCACGCCACCACTCAGGACTCCGGCAGTGACAGTGTAACTGTGAGTGAAGTGGTTACTGGGGCTCAGAAAGAGAGCCATAATGATATGGTCAAGGAGGTGTGGGCTGAACTAAGAAAAGTTGGCGAGTTCCTCCGAAATCTTGGGCAGAGAATCGAATCCATCGAGACGAAATTAAACGTTCAGGTGAAGGTTAAGGAAAGTCACAAAACAGTGAAGGAAAGTCAGGAAATAGTGGTTGAGGACAATAATGAAACAATTAGTCATGAAATGAAGGAAAGTGAAGTGTGTGTAAATGATGATAGTCGTAGTGAAAGGAAGAACTCTATAATAACACATAAAATGAGGGAATCGTTTGGGCCAATAAAGGACGTCACGGGACTGAATAAACCTCTTGAGAAACGCAATGTTGCTTTTACTGGTGAACTTGGGAGGAGGTGGGAGATGTTATACAAGGTATGGCTATCATTTAGTGAACTTATTGGGGATGACTTAGAAAGTGAATTGTTTAATAATGGATCACCCTAGACTGAAAGTGTTGTCATGGAATGTTAATGGTTTAAGAAACAGGGTTACAGATGTTCATTGTTATGTGATGGGAAATGATATTGATGTTGTAGCTCTCCAGGAGACAGGGGATAGGAATGAAGGCTTATTGAAATTAAATGGCAATAAAGGAATTTCACCTCTTCGCCGTAAATAACATCAGAGAGACGTCAATTTCTGTTAAAGACTCCATACCAGCAGAGTTAGTAGAACCGCCATCAAAACCACAAGGTATAGAGAGAGTATCTGTCTTAAATTATCATTAAGGAAAGGGGAATTTATTGTAGTTAATTTGTATGTATCCAGGAACTGCTTCGACGCTCAGTATCTACCTGACTGCATTTATACTAATCCTTCACTGGTCATTGGGGACCTTAATGCTCAGCACACAAGCCTTGGGACAGTGGGTAGTATTAATGCTAATGGGGTCAAGTGGTTACAGTTTCTACAAGATCATCCAGATACCTGTCTCTTGGGAAACAATGAACCAACTCACATCAGGGGAGGACGGCTTGACTATGCCTGCATTTTAAACTCTCAGGGGATTATGGGGAAGGCTCGGGTTGTTCGGGAACTACTTAGTGACCACTTTGCCTTGAACGTTGAATTATGACTGGGGAAAAAAACAAATCCACTTTCAAAGGAAAAGACTAAATATTAATAAAGATATGAAATTTTTTTATTCAAAATATGGGAGATTGGTATCAACAATTCACGCTGCTCTGCGTTGATAGTTTCTACGAGGACAGGAGGAGAGAATGCTACGGAGTGCACATAAAGAATGGTTAAAAAATGGAATGAAGGATGAAGAGAAAAATACAATGTTGGAAGTGGCTAGGGAATGCAGTCAGGTGAGGAAGGAGGCGCGGTACAGATACTGGCAAGACTTTGCTCAGTCCATTGGTAATACTAAAATCCTTAAAGACATATGGAGAGCTGTAAATTTAACTCAGGGGTTGTAAGCCCAAATTCATTGCTCACTCAGATCCAGGGAAGGTTGCTAATGAGTTAGTAGATAACTGGGCTAGTGCTGCTGGTATGGAGTCCTTACCTGCAGACACGAGAGTCACCATTGAGTCATGGGAAAATATTAGAAATGGAGTAACTTTATGTGCCTTAAATACAAGATCTGTAACATGCACTGAGATAACTCACGGTGAGCTACTGGATGCTATAAAAAGAGGCAGCTCTACTGCTCCGGGGGAAAGATGGAGTGACGTATGACATTCTTAATTATTTAGCCGGTATGAATCCTAGTCCCTTACTTGATCTGTTTAACATGAGTTATAGGGAGGGAAAGTTACTAAGAAAATGGAAGGAGGCTGTCATCATTCCTATACCTAAGTCAAACGGAGGCTACAGGCCTGTCTCCTTAACACTCTGCTTTTGTAAAATGATGGAAAGGATTTTGCTAAATAAGCTACTCTACCTTGTAGGTGATAACATGTCTAGTAATCTCTTTGGTTTTATCAAAGGCAAAAGTACTGCGGACTGTCTCTTAAAGTGTTTGTCTAATGTGGATGACAATTGTAGAGTTTTTGTTGATCTACAAGGAGCATTTGATAAAGCCAATGGGAAAGTAATCTTATACGAATTAGCCAATCTGGGAATAGCAGGGAGATTGCTACATTGGATAAGGGATTATCTACAGGGTGAGAAAAGGTCAAGTGTATTACCAGGGATACATGTCTGAGGAACGGAGGTTTCAGTTAGGTACCCCCCCCCCCCCCCCCAAGGTGGAGTTTTAAGTCCCACCTTATTCAACGCATTAATGAACAGATTAGCATCAGAGATGTATCCTCGAGGAGTCACGACGATCATATATGCTGATGACATTCTTATACAAGGCACTTCTGTGAACAAACTTCAAACTGCTCTTAACATACTTGGTACAACCTGTCACAAGTAAGGTTTAGTTAAAAATGCAGACGAAACCAAATAGGAATATAGGAAACGAAGAAATATAACACTTGCTCTAAATGGTATGGAACTGAGCCGTGTTCAGAAGTACAAGTATCTGGGCATGTATGTTGGATACACATGTGAGAGTAAAAATGCTGAAATAAATCATATCAGCACCTTATGTAAAGCCCGTCTGCATCCTCTAAAACACTGGCTGTTTCTAGTAAAGGTGTTGGGGTACCTGTCTTAGGATGTTATACATAAGCACTGTTCGGTCCCTGATAGACTACGCACCACCCGTTTTGTCTTACACAGGTGAAGGCAAAATTAAAAAAAATAGAGCTGATACAGAACGAGGCTATGAGGATTATTCTTGGATATCAAAGAAATGCAATGATTGAAGTAATGAGAATCAAATTAAATTTACCGAGTGTGTATGATAGAGTCCGTGACATTAACACTAGAGTATCCATTCGTTTCATGCGGAGAAAAGGAGGGAATAAGCTGTTTCAGAGCGTTCAGACCTGCTTGAGTGACGCATGCACACTTCCAGGAAACTGAGAGAGACACGCTACACGAGGGGATTAACTCATGACCTCAGGGAATACGATGTAATTGACTGTTGCAAACCCTCTCGACAGTGTAATAGGTCTGCTCCCTGGAAAGTCTAGAAAATAGACGTCAAAATTGTACCCCTCAAGGTGAAAAAGATTCATCATGAACCTGGACAATTACGGTGTTTGTATGGAAGCATGATATCTCGGTTACCAAGAGGCAATAGTTTACATGTATATTGCGACGGGTCGGTGGCGGAGGATGGCAGGGCAGGGTGTGGTGTCCTAATAAGGGAATATACGGAGTTTGGGACTGTGGACAGGATAATTGAACTCCGGCTTAGTAATTATATATCATCCACACAAGCTGAACTGCAGGCCATTCTGGCGTGTTTGGAGGAAGTACGTCATGTCGACAAAGATGTTTTTGTATTTGTCGATAGTCGAGGAGCACTGGAGTCCTTAAACAGTCGAAATTCAGTCTTCATGTCCATAGTGAGGATTGTAAGAAAAGGATAACTGAGATACAGCTGAAAGGTCACAATGTGAAATTCATGTGGATTCCATATCATGTTGGAACAGTGCTCAACTTGGTGGCGGATGACTTGGCCAAACGTGCCACATCAAAACCACAAGTTGACATCGAATGTGAATTCACAATGAGACAAATAAGAAGCAAAATCAGAAGTATTCAGGCACAGGCAGAAGAGAAGAGGAGAGGTATAATGTATGAGAGAAGTCAAACCATGCAACACTACATGTATGTGAGTCAAAACACCCATTTCACTTATGGCAAAAGGAGAAATGCTTGGAGTGACTCTGTTCACATGCGGCTCAGGCTTGGGAATAAATATTACTGGGAATATGGGATAGGTGTTCATGATAATGACACGAAGTGTCATGTGGTATGACACATGACACTCCTATGGGGTTGTATGTGGTATGTTAAGGTCTCACACCCTTGTCCATTATGTTCTTGATTGTCCGTTTATTAATGTATATAGAAAAACTGAGATAAGACCTGTTCCTGAACAAATAGCCTGGATGTGTCACAACGGAAAGGTTGATGATAGTCTTGAGAGATATAAGAATTTTGCACCAAGACTAATTTTTTGTTGAATTATCTGCATGTCTCTTGCAAATTGCCTATACAGTATACCTAGGTCATAATAGTATTTGTGTGTACGTCTGATACCATACAACTTGTGTAAAGGAGGAAATGTATATGTTTATCTCTCAGAATGTTCAGTAATATGTTCATTGTTTGTGATGTGTGTCTATGTATGTATGAACACGATGTACTGAACGGGGTGAGAATAGCTTCAGCAACCTCATCCCTTTGTGTGTATTTTACCTCAATAAACTTATTTAAATTTCAATTCAATTTTAACACTTAATCTCTCATATCCCAGCACTTAATCTCTCATATCCCAGCACTTAATCTCTCATATCCCAGCATTTAATCTCTCATATCCCAGCATTTAATCTCTCATATCCCAGCACTTAATCTCTCATATCCCAACACTTAATCTCTCATACCCCAACACTTAATCTCTCATATCCCAACACTTAATCTCTCATATCCCAACACTTAATCTCTCATATCCCAACACTTAATCTCTCATATCCCAACACTTAATCTCTCATATCCCAGAAGTTATTCTCTCATATCCCAACACTTAATCTCTCATATCCCAACACTTAATCTCTCATATCCCAACACCTAATCTCTCATATCCCAACACTTAATCTCTCATATCCCAACACTTAATCTCTCATATCCCAACACTTAATCTCTCATATTCCAACACTTAATCTCTCATATCCCAGCAGTTAATCTCTCATATCCCAACACTTAATCTCTCATATCCCAACACTTAATCTCTCATATCCCAACACTTAATCTCTCATATCCCAACACTTAATCTCTCATATCCCAACACTTAATCTCTCGACATATCCCAATACTTAATCTCTCAAATCCCAACACTTAATCTCTCATATCCCAACACTTAATTTCTCATATCCCAGCAGTTAATCTCTCATATCCCAACACTTAATCTCTCATATCCCAACACTTAATCTCTCATATCCCAAAGCTTAATCTCTCAAATCCCAACACTTAATCTCTCATATCCCAACACTTAATCTCTCATATCCCAGCAGTTAATCTCTCATATCCCAACACTTAATCTCTCATATCCCAACACTTAATCTCTCATATCCCAAAGCTTAATCTCTCATATCCCAACACTTAATCTCTCATATCCCAGCAGTTAATCTCTCATATCCCAACACATAATCTCTCATATCCCAACACTTAATCTCTCATATCCCAGAAGTTAATCTCTCATATCCCAACACTTAATCTCTCATATTCCAACACTTAATCTCTCATATCCCAGCAGTTAATCTCTCATATCCCAACACTTAATCTCTCATATCCCAGCACTTAATCTCTCATATCCCAGCACTTAATCTCTCATATCCCAACACTTAATCTCTCATATCCCAACACTTAATCTCTCATATCCCAACACTTAATCTCTCATATCCAACACTTAATCTCTCATATCCCAACACTTAATCTCTCATATCCCAACACTTAATCTCTCATATCCCAACACTTAATCTCTCATATCCCAACACTTAATCTCTCATATCCCAACACTTAATCTCTTTTATCCCAGCACTTAATCTCACCTATCCCAGCACTTAATCTCTCATATCCCAACACTTAATCTCTCATATCCCAACACTTAATCTCTCATATCCCAGCACTTAATCTCTCCTATCCCAACACTTAATCTCTCCTATCCCAACACTTAATCTCTCCTATCCCAACACTTAATCTCTCATATCCCAACACTTAATCTCTTTTATCCCAGCACTTAATCTCACCTATCCCAGCACTTAATCTCTCATATCCCAACACTTAATCTTTCATATCCCAACACTTAATCTCTCATATCCCAACACTTAATCTCTCATATCCCAACACTTAATCTCTCATATCCCAGCAGTTAATCTCTCATATCCCAACACTTAATCTCTCATATCCCAACACATAATCTCTCATATCCCAGCACTTAATCTTTCATATCCCAGCACTTAATTTCTCATATCCCAACACTTAATCTCTCATATCCCAACACTTAATTTCTCATATCCCAGCAGTTAATCTCTCATATCCCAACACTTATTCTCTCATATCCCAACACTTAATCTCTCATATCCCAACACTTAATCTCTCATATCCCAGCAGTTAATCTCTCATATCCCAACACTTAATCTCTCATATCCCAACACTTAATCTCTCATATCCCAGCAGTTAATCTCTCATATCCCAACACTTAATCTCTCATATCCCAACACTTAATCTCTCATATCCCAGCACTTAATCTCTCATATCCCAACACTTAATCTCTCATATCCCAGCACTTAATCTCTCATATCCCAACACTTAATCTCTCATATCCCAGCACTTAATCTCTCATATCCCAGCACTTAATCTCTCATATCCCAGCACTTAATCTCTCATATCCCAACACTTAATCTCTCATATCCCAACACTTAATCTCTCATATCCAACACTTAATCTCTCATATCCCAACACTTAATCTCTCATATCCCAACACTTAATCTCTCATATCCCAGCACTTAATCTCTCATATCCCAACACTTAATCTCTCATATCCCAACACTTAATCTCTCCTATCCCAGCACTTAATCTCTCCTATCCCAACACTTAATCTCTCCTATCCCAACACTTAATCTCTCCTATCCCAACACTTAATCTCTCATATCCCAACACTTAATCTCTCATATCCCAGCACTTAATCTCTCATATCCCAACACGTAATCTCTCATATCCCAGCACTTAATCTCTCCTATCCCAGCACTTAATCTCTCATATCCCAACACTTAATCTCTCCTATCCCAGCACTTAATCTCTCATATCCCAGCACTTAATCTCTCATATCCCAGCACATAATCTCTCATATCCCAACTAGGTGGTAAAGAGATATACTGACCTAAGCACTTGTCAGTATTACGTTATTCCAGGCGGGTATAGTGTCTTTAAGGAGCGCTCCTGTTACTGTACCTTACAGGCACCGTAGAGGCGCTGTACACGCACCGTAGAGGCACCATAGAGGCACCGTAGAGGCGCTGTACACGCACCATAGATGCACCATAGAGGCACCGTAGAGGCGCTGTACACGCACCGTAGAGGCACCATAGAGGCACCGTAGAGGCGCTGTACACGCACCGTAGAGGCACCATAGAGGCACCGGAGAGGCGCTGTACACGCACCGTAGAGGCACCATAGAGGCACCGTAGAGGCGCTGTACACGCACCATAGAGGCACCGTAGAGGCGCTGTACACGCACCATAGAGGCACCGTAGAGGCGCTGTACACGCACCGTAGAGGCACCATAGAGGCACCGTAGAGGCGCTGTACACGCACCGTAGAGGCACCATAGAGGCACCGTAGAGGCGCTGTACACGCACCGTAGAGGCACCATAGAGGCACCGTAGAGGCACCATAGAGGCACCGTAGAGGCGCTGTACACGCACCGTAGAGGCACCATAGAGGCACCGTAGAGGCGCCGTACACGCACCGTAGAGGCACCATAGAGGCACCGTAGAGGCGCTGTACACGCACCGTAGAGGCACCGTAGAGGCACCGTAGAGGCGCTGTACACGCACCGTAGAGGCACCATAGAGGCACCGTAGAGGCGCTGTACACGCACCGTAGAGGCACCATAGAGGCACCGTAGAGGCGCTGTACACGCACCGTAGAGGCACCATAGAGGCACCGTAGAGGCGCTGTACACGCACCGTAGAGGCACCATAGAGGCACCGTAGAGGCGCCGTACACGCACCGTAGAGGCGCTGTACACGCACCATAGAGGCACCATAGAGGCACCGTAGAGGCACGTACACGCACCGTAGAGGCGCTGTACACGCACCATAGAGGCACCATAGAGGCACCGTAGAGGCGCTGTACACGCACCGTAGAGGCACCGTAGAGGCACCGTAGAGGCACCGTAGAGGCGCCGTACACGCACCGTAGAGCCACGTACACGCACCGTAGAGGCACGTACACGCACCGTAGAGGCACCATAGAGGCACCGTAGAGGCGCCGTACACGCACCGTAGAGGCACCGTAGAGGCACGTACACGCACCGTAGAGGCACCATAGAGGCACCGTAGAGGCGCCGTACACGCACCGTAGAGGCACCATAGAGGCACCGTAGAGGCGCTGTACACGCACCGTAGAGGCACCATAGAGGCACCGTAGAGGCGCCGTACACGCACCGTAGAGGCACCATAGAGGAACCGTAGAGGCGCGTACACGCACCGTAGAGGCACCATAGAGGCACCGTAGAGGCGCTGTACACGCACCGTAGAGGCACCATAGAGGCACCGTAGAGGCGCTGTACACGCACCGTAGAGGCACCGTAGAGGCACATACACGCACCGTAGAGGAACCGTAGAGGCACGTACACGCACCGTAGAGGCACCGTAGAGGCACGTACACGCACCGTAGAGGAACCGTAGAGGCACGTACACGCACCGTACACGCACCGTAGAGGCACGTACACGCACCGTACACGCACCGTAGAGGCACCGTAGAGGCACGTACACGCACCGTAGAGGCACGTACACGCACCGTGCACGCACCGTAGAGGCACGTACACGCACCGTAGAGGCACGTACACGCACCGTGCACGCACCGTAGAGGCACGTACACGCACCGTAGAGGCACCGTAGAGGCACTGTAGACGCACCATAGAGGCATGTACACGCACCGTAGAGGAGCCGTAGAGGCACGTACACGCACCGTAGAGGCACCGTAGAGGCACGTACACGCACCGTAGAGGCACGTACACGCACCGTAGAGGCACGTACACGCACCGTAGAGGCACGTACACGCACCGTAGAGGATCCGTAGAGGCATTGTAGACGCACCATAGAGGCACCGTAGAGGCATGTACACGCACCGTAGAGGCACCGTAGAGGCACCGTAGAGGCAGCATAGAGGGACCGTAGAGGCACCGTAGACTACTGTGTAGAGTAAGGACGGTGTACAGAGGTGAGGGCGGCTTGCCCACTCTGCCGGTAAACTCTCCCACTGACGTAAGCGTCTCTCTTGACTCACCACATTTGCTTTATGATATTAACAAATGGGAATGAAATAACACACAAGTATTTAATTATAAATACAAATAAAATAATTTATTGCTATTCCACCGCAACTTCTACCAATTATTATTATCATTATTATTCACAGATAAATCACATTAATGTATAATAAAAAAGAACAAATCCACACGAGCCTTGATGAGGGGGTTCGAACCTATTAGTTCCAATAGGTCATTCGAGACTATGACCTATTATAATAAGATTCGAACCTATGAGAAAGAGAAATAGAAAAAAACTCATCAAGGCTCCTGTGGACTTGAACATTGTTATTATTGTTAATATGTAATTATTGTTATTATTGTTAATATGTAATTATTGTTATTATTGTTAATATGTAATTATTGTTATTATTGTTAATATGTAATTATTGTTATTATTGTTAATATGTAATTATTGTTATTATTGTTAATATGTAATTATTGTTAATATGTAATTATTGTTATTATTGTTAATATGTAATTATTGTTATTATTGTTAATATGTAATTATTGTTAATATGTAATTATTGTTATTATTGTTAATATGTAATTATTGTTATTATTGTTAATATGTAATTATTGTTATTATTGTTAATATGTAATTATTGTTATTATTGTTAATATGTAATTATTGTTATTATTGTTAATATGTAATTATTGTTATTATTGTTAATATTATCATTACCATAATATAAGAGCACTTATGAACCCTGGACTGATTCCTTGGAATATATATTCCATAAATTTTCGATATAGAGAATCCTATATTGATTTGCGGAAATATATTTTAATTACGTCCTGCGTATTAGCCAATCACGAATGAGGTGCACTTCTTTAAGCGAGTTATTCCACGTGTTGAATACACTGAGTATTACTGAAGTATATTATTCAACGTGTTGAATAAGCACTTGAGACACGCTAGACCGTCCCAGTCACTGGATAAAGATGTGGAGGTTGTCGCTGGCTCACGGAGTGGCGTCTTGACAGGAAATTGGTTAGCCACTAAGTCAACCTTGTATTGATTGCTGGTTGCAACAGTTGAATGTTCCTGCTCTCTCTCTCTCTCTCTCTCTGTCTCTCTCTCTCTCTGTCTCTCTATCTCTCTCTCTCTCTCTCTCTCTCTCTGTCTCTCTCTCTCTCTCTCTCTCTCTCTGTCTCTCTCTCTCTCTCTCTCTCTCTCTCTCTCTCTCTCTCTCTCTCTCTCTCTCTCTCGCTCTCTCTCTCTCTCTCTCTCTCTCTCTCTCTCTCTCTCTCTCTCTCTCACTCTCACTCTCTCTCTCTCTCTCTCTCTCTCACTCTCACTCTCTCTCTCTCTCTCTCTCTCTCTCTCTCTCTCTCTCTCTCTCTCTCTCTCTCTCTCTCACTCTCACTCTCACACTCTCTCTCTCTCTCTCTCTCTCTCTCTCTCACCAAAGACAATCAGACTCTCTAACACTTCAGGAAATCCGCTTTACTGGGTTCTATGATGCGTTAAATACCTCTTAAAATCCTGATCGAGGGAATCGAACCCTCCATCCTCATTTACGGCGATGTGTACTTGCCAAACAGCCGCCAAGTCTGACAGAGCGTCCAAAGCCTTATCATACCTCGATTCAAACCTAAACCCCCACACGACGACGGCCGCCTATTGAGACTTTTATATATACACACACACACACACACACACACACACACACACACACACACACACACACACACACACACACACACACACACACACACACACACACACACACATACACACACACACACACACATATATATATACTATATATATATATATATATATATATATATATATATATATATATATATATATATATATATATATATATGTCTTACCTAGTAGCCAGAACGCACTTCTCAGCCTACTATGCAAGGCCCGATTTGCCTAATAAGCCAAATTCTCATGAATTAATTGTTTTTCGACTACCTAACCTACCTAACCTAACCTAACCTAACTTTTTCGGCTACCTAACCAAACCTAACCTATAAAGATAGGTTAGGTTAGGTTAGGTAGGGTTGGTTAGGTTCGGTCATATATCTACGTTAATTTTAACTCCAATAAAAAAAATTGACCTCATACATAATGAAATGGGTAGCTTTATCATTTCATAAGAAAAAAAATAGAAAAAATATATTAATTCAGGAAAACTTGGCTTATTAGGCAAATAGGGCCTTGAATAGTAGGCCAAAAAGTGAGTTCTGGCTACTAGGTACGACATATATATATATATATATATATATATATATATATATATATATATATATATATATATACAATTTACTATGATCGCAGGGAAGGTTTCTGCTTTTGGGAGGAGGAGGTGGGGGGGGGGGGGCTTCTAGCTAGGCTTAAAAATTCGGAAAAGTAATACATTTGAGAAGTCGAAAATGTATTCGACTTGTGAGCTCCGGTTGTCAGCTGATTGTGTCAACACGCCCGGGTGGTCGACGGGCCGCGGCTCCCGTTTTCTGTGAGATTAGTTTCCATTTTCTGAGAAATGATTTTCCGTTTTCTGTGTGTCCTTCTCCCACGCTGGAGTGTTAATGGGTTTTGGAGTGGGAGGGTTGGGGGAGGACCAGGGGGGGGGGGGGTGGATGGTTAGAGATTGTGTGTGTGGGGGGGGGGGATTGAGTAGGAGGGATGGAGGGAGAGGTGAGGGAAGGAGGATGGAAGGTGGAGGGGGGGGGTGACAAATAGGGAAGAGAGAGAGCGAGAGAGAGAGAGAGAGAGAGAGAGAGAGAGAGAGAGAGAGAGAGAGACAGAGAGGCAACTATTTTCCTACGGTGTAATGAAACGCGCCCATTTCTGTCCCAACCCGGGATTCGAACCCAGGACTTCATATTGCGAGTCGACAACATTGCCAGCTGTACCACGAGAGCCTATGGGGACCTGCGGGCCGCTGCACACAACAGGCTGACGGAGCAACTTGTCACCAGACAAGCCAAGTATTTGTTGGACTGGAAGAACTCACGAAATAACCTACAGGTAAACCACAGGTAACCCTAAACTTTCACCGCAGGCGAATAGTGGACGTAGTGGAACAACGGGACTTAGTGGAATAACGGCACGGAGTGGAACAACGGGACTTAGTCGAACTACGGGACGTAGTGGAACAACAGACGTAGTGGAACAATGGGGCTTAGTGGGACAATGGGACTTAGTGGAACAACAGACGTAGTGGAACAATGAGACTTAGTGGAACAACGGGACGTAGTAGAACAATGGGACTTAGTGGAACAATGGGACTTAGTGGAACAACAGACGTAGTGGAACAATGGGGCTTAGTGGGACAATGGGACTTAGTGGAACAACAGACGTAGTGGAACAATGGGACTTAGTGGAACAATGGGACTTAGTGGAACAATAGACGTAATGAAACAATGGGACGTAGTGGAACAATGGGACGTAGTGCAACAACAGACGTAGTGGAACAATGGGGCTTAGTGGAACAACAGACGTAATGGAACAATGGGACGAAGGGGAACAATGGAACTTAGTGGAAAAACAGACGTAGTGGAACAACGGAACTTAGCAGAACAACAGGACGTAAACGAACAACGGGATTTAGTGGAACAATGGGACGTAGAGACAGTTGTGTGGTGGAGACAGTAATGTGGTAGAGACAGTTGTGTGGTGGAGACAGTAATGTGGGGGAGACAGTAATGTGGTGGAGACAGTGGTTTGGTGGAGACAGTAATGTGGGGGAGACAGTAATGTGGTAGAGACAGTGGTGTAGTGGAGACAGTGGTGTGGTGGAGACAGAAATGTGGTGGAGACAGTTGTTTGGTGGAGACAGTTGTGTGGTGGAGACAGTGGTGTGATGGAGACAGTGGTGTGGTGGTGACAGTAATGTGGTGGAGACAGTTGTGTGGTGGAGACAGTTGTGTGGAGGAGACAGTAGTGTGGTGGAGACAGTGGTGTCTCCACCGCTGGACACTTTTTAGTGAAACAATGGGATTTAGTGGAACAACAGACGTAATGAAACAATGGGACCTAGTAGAACAATGGGACTTAGTGGAACAATGAGTCTTAGTGGAACAATGGGACTTAGTGGAACAATGGGACTTAGTTGAACAACAGACGTAATGAAACAATGGGACCTAGTAGAACAATGGGACTTAGTGGAACAGTGGAACTTAGTGGAACAACAGACGTAATGAAACAATGGGACGTAGTGGAACAATGGGACTTAGTGGAACAGACGTAATGGAACAATGGGACTTAGTGGAACAGACGTAATGGAACAATGGGACTTAGTGGAACAGACGTAATGGAACAATGGGACTTATTGGAACAAACGTAATGGAACAATGGGACTTATTGGAACAGACGTAATGGACCAATGGGACGTAGAGGAACAATGAGACTTAGTGGAACAATGGCACGTAGTGGAACAATGACACATAGTGGAACAACAGACGTTATGAAACAATGGGACGTAGAGGAACAATGGGACTTAGTGGAACAACAGACGTAATGGAACAATGGGACGTAGTGGGACAATGGGACTTAGTGGACGTAGTGCAACAACAGACGTAGTGGAACAATGGGACGTAGTGGAACAATTAGACATAGTGGAACAATGGGACTTAGTGGAATAATGGGACGTAGTGGAAGAATGGGACTTAGTCGAACAACAGAGGGAGTGGAACAATGGGACTTAGTGGAACAATGGGACTTAGTGGAACCATGGGACTTAGTGGAATAATGGGACTTAGTGAACAACAGACGTAATGAAACAATGGGACGTAGTAGAACAAAGGGACTTAGTGGAACAATGGGACTTAGTGGAACAACGGGACGTAGTAGAACAATGGGACTTAGTGGAAGAATGGGACTTAGTGGAACAACAGACGTAATGAAAAAATGGGACGTAGTGGAACAATGGGACTTAGTAGAACAACAGACGTAATGGAACAATAGGACGTAGTGGAACAATAGGACTTATTGGAACAACGGGACGTACAAGAACAATAGGACTTAGTGGAACAATGGGACTTAGTAGAACAATGGGACTTAGTGGAACAGTGGGCCATAGTGGAACAACAGACGTAATGAAACAATGGGACCTAGTAGAACAATGGGACTTAGTGGAACAATGTGACTTAGTGGAACAATGGGACTTAGTGGAACAATGGGACTTAGTGGAACAATGGGACTTAGTGGAGCAACAGACGTAATGAAACAATGGGACCTAGTAGAAGAATGGGACTTAGTGGAACAATGGGACTTAGTGGAACAACAGACGTAAAGAAACAATATGACATAGTGGAACAATGGGACGTAGTGGAACAATGGGACTTAGTGGACCAACAGACGTAACGGAACAATGGGACGTAGAGGAACAATGGGACTTAGTGGAACAACAGACGTAATGGAACAATGGGACGTATTGGGACAATGGGACTTAGTAGAACAATGGGACTTAGTGGAACAATGGGACTTAGCGGAACAATGGGACTTATTGGAACAATAGGACGTAGTGGAACAATGGGACTTAGTGGAACAACAGGCGGAGTGGAACAATGGGACTTAGTGGAACAACAAACGCATTGGAACAATTCGACGTAGTGGAACAATGGGACTTAGTGGAATAATGGGTCGTAGTGGAACAATGGGACGTAGTGTAACAACAGGCGTAGTGGAACAATGGGACGTAGTGGAACAATGGGACGTAGTGGAACAACGGGACTTAGTGGAACAATGTGGAGACAGTTGTGTGGTGGCGACAGTAATGTGGTGGAGACAGTTGTGTGGTGGAGACAGTAATGTGGTGGAGACAGTTGTGTGGTGGAGACAGTGGTGTGGTGGAGACAGTGGTGTGGTAGAGACAGTAATGTGGTGGAGACAGTAATGTGGTGGAGACAGTCGTGTGGTGGAGACAGTGGTATGGTGGAGACAGTAATGTGGTGGAGACAGTAATGTGGTGGAGACAGTTGTGTGGTGGAGACAGTGGTGTGGTGGAGACAGTAATGCGGTGGAGACAGTAATGTGGTGGAGACAGTTGTGTGGTGGAGACAGTGGTGTGGTGGAGACAGTAATGTGGTGGAGACAGTGGTGTGGTGGAGACAGTAATGTGGTGGAGACAGTAATGTGGTGGAGACAGTGGTGTGGTGGAGACAGAGGTGTGGTGATGACAGTGGTGTGGTGGAGACAGTGGTGTGGTGGAGACAGTGGTGTGGTGGAGACAGAGGTGTGGTGATGACAGTGGTGTGGTGGAGACAGTGGTGTGGTGGAGACAGTGGTGTGGTGGAGACAGTGGTGTGGTAGAGACAGTTGTGTGGTGGAGACAGTAATGTGGTGGAGACAGTAATGTGGTGGAGTCAGTTGTGTGGTGGAGACAGTAATGTGGTGGAGTCAGTTGTGTGGTGGAGACAGTAATGTGGTGGAGTCAGTTGTGTGGTGGAGACAGTAATGTGGTGGAGACAGTAATGTGGTGGAGACAGTAATGTGGTGGAGACAGTGGTGTGGTGGAGACAGTAATGTGGTGGAGTCAGTTGTGTGGTGGAGACAGTAATGTGGTGGAGACAGTAATGTGGTGGAGACAGTAATGTGGTGGAGACAGTAATGTGGTGGAGTCAGTTGTGTGGTGGAGACAGTAATGTGGTGGAGACAGTAATGTGGTGGAGACAGTAATGTGGTGGAGACAGTAATGTGGTGGAGACAGTAATGTGGTGGAGACAGTAATGTGGTGGAGACAGTGGTGTGGTGGAGACAGTAATGTGGTGGAGACAGTAATGTGGTGGAGACAGTAATGTGGTGGAGACAGTAATGTGGTGGAGACAGTAATGTGGTGGAGACAGTGGTGTGGTGGAGACAGTAATGTGGTGGAGACAGTAATGTGGTGGAGACAGTAATGTGGTGGAGACAGTAATGTGGTGGAGACAGTAATGTGGTGGAGACAGTAATGTGGTGGAGACAGTAATGTGGTGGAGACAGTGGTGTGGTGGAGACAGTAATGTGGTGGAGACAGTAATGTGGTGGAGACAGTAATGTGGTGGAGACAGTAATGTGGTGGAGACAGTAATGTGTTGGGGACAGTAATGTGGTGGAGACTGTGATGTGGTGGAGACAGTAATGTGGTGGAGACTGTAATGTGGTGGAGACTGTGATGTGGTGGAGACAGTAATGTGGTGGAGACTGTGGTGTGGTGGAGACTGTAATGTGGTGGAGACAGTAATGTGGTGGAGACAGTAATGTGGTGGAGACAGTAATGTGGTGGAGACTGTGATGTGTTGGAGACAGTAATGTGGTGGAGACAGTAATGTGGTGGAGACAGTAATGTGGTGGAGACAGTAATGTGGTGGAGACAGTAATGTGGTGGAGACAGTAATGTGGTGGAGACAGTAATGTGGTGGAGACAGTAATGTGGTGGACACAGTAATGTGGTGGAGACAGTAATGTGGTGGAGACTGTGATGTGATGGAGACAGTAATGTGGTGGAGACTGTGGTGTGGTGGAGACTGTAATGTGGTGGAGACAGTAATGTATTAGAGACAGTAATGTGGAGGAGACAGTAATGTGGTGGAGACAGTGGTGAGGTGGATACAGTAATGTGGTGGAGACAGTAATGTGGTGGAGACAGTAATGTGGTGGAGACAGTAATGTGGTGGAGACAGTAATGTGGTGGAGACAGTAATGTGGTGGAGACAGTAATGTGTTGGAGACAGTAATGTGGAGGAGACAGTAATGTGGTGGAGACAGTGGTGAGGTGGATACAGTAATGTGGTGGAGACAGTAATGTGGTGGAGACAGTAATGTGGAGGAGACAGTAATGTGGTGGAGACAGTGGTGAGGTGGAGACAGTAATGTGGTGGAGACAGTAATGTGGTGGAGACAGTAATGTGGTGGAGACAGTAATGTGTTGGAGACAGTAATGTGGAGGAGACAGTAATGTGGTGGAGACAGTAATGTGTTGGAGACAGTAATGTGGTGGAGACAGTAATGTGGTGGAGACTGTGATGTGGTGTAGACAATGGTTTGGTGGAGACAGTAATGTGGTGGAGACAGTAATGTGGTGGAGACAGTAATGTGGTGGAGACAGTGGTGTGGTGGAGACAGTGGTGTGGTGGAGACAGTAATGTGGTGGAGACAGTTGTGTGGTGGAGACAGTTGTGTGGAGGAGACAGTAGTGTGGTGGAGACAGTGGTGTCTCCACCACTGGACACTTTTTAGTGGAACAATGGGATTTAGTGGAACAACAGACGTAATGAAACAATGGGACCTAGTAGAACAATGGGACTTAGTGGAACAATGAGTCTTAGTGGAACAATGGGACTTAGTGGAACAATGGGACTTAGTTGAACAACAGACGTAATGAAACAATGGGACCTAGTAGAACAATGGGACTTAGTGGAACAGTGGGACTTAGTGGAACAACAGACGTAATGAAACAATGGGACGTAGTGGAACAATGGGACTTAGTGGAACAGACGTAATGGAACAATGGGACTTAGTGGAACAGACGTAATGGAACAATGGGACTTAGTGGAACAGACGTAATGGAACAATGGGACTTAGTGGAACAGACGTAATGGAACAATGGGACGTAGAGGAACAATGGGACTTTGTGGAACATTGGCACGTAGTGGAACAATGACACATAGTGGAACAACAGACGTTATGAAACAATGGGACGTAGAGGAACAATGGGACTTAGTGGAACAACAGACGTAATGGAACAATGGGACGTAGTGGGACAATGGGAAATAGTGGAACAATGGGACGTAGTGCAACAACAGACGTAGTGCAACAATGGGACGTAGTTGAACAATTAGACATAGTGGAACAATGGGACTTAGTGGAATAATGGGACGTAGTGGAAGAATGGGACTTAGTGGAAGAATGGGACTTAGTGAACAACAGACGTAATGAAACAATGGGACGTAATAGAACAAAGGGACTTAGTGGAACAATGGGACTTAGTGGAACAACGGGACGTAGTAGAACAATGGGACTTAGTGGAAGAATGGGACTTAGTAGAACAACAGACGTAATGGAACAATAGGACGTAGTGGAACAATAGGACTTATTGGAACAACGGGACGTACAAGAATCATAGGACTTAGTGGAACAATGGGACTTAGTAGAACAATGGGGCTTAGTGGAATAGTGGGCCATAGAGGAACAACATACGTAATGAAACAATGGGACCTAGTAGAACAATGGGACTTAGTGGAACAATGGGACTTAGTGGAACAATGGGACTTAGTGGAACAATGGGACTTAGTGGAACAATGGGACTTAGTGGAACAATTGGACTTAGTGGAACAACAGACGTAATGAAACAATGGGACCTAGTAGAAGAATGGGACTTAGTGGAACAATGGGACTTAGTGGAACAACAGACGTAAAGAAACAATATGACATAGTGGAACAATGGGACGCAGTGGAACAATGGGACTTAGTGGACCAACAGACGTAACGGAACAATGGGACTTAGTGGAACAACAGACGTAATGGAACAGTGGGACGTAGTGGGACAATGGGACTTAGTGGAACAATGGGACTTAGTGGAACAATGGGACTTAGCAGAACAATGGGACTTATTGGAATAATGGGACGTAGTGGAACAATGGGACGTAGTGTAAGAACAGGCGTAGTGGAACAATGGGACGTAGTGGAACAATGGGACGTAGTGGAACAACGGGACTTAGTGGAACAATGTGACTTAGTGGAACAATGGTACTTAGTGGAACAACAGCCGTAGTGGAACAATGGGACTTATTGGAACAATGGGACGTAGTGGAACAATAGGACGTAGTGAAACAATGGGACTTAGTGGAACAACAGACGAGTAGAACAATGGGACGTAGTGGAACAATAGGACCTAGTGGAAGAACAGAAGTGCAACAACGGAACTTAGCAGAACAACGGGACGCAGTGGAACAACGGGATTTAGTGGAACAATGGGACGTAGACAGTTTTGTGGTGGAGACAGTAATGTGGTGGAGACAGTGGTGTGGTGGAGACAGTAATGTGGTGGAGACAGTGGTGTGGTGGAGACAGTGGTGTGGTAGAGACAGTGGTGTGGTGGAGACAGTAATGTGGTGGAGACAGTAATGTGGTGGAGACAGTTGTGTGGTGGAGACAGTAATGTGGTGGAGACAGTGGTGTGGTGGAGACAGTAATGTGGTGGAGACAGTGGTGTGGTGGAGACAGTAATGTGGTGGAGACAATGGTGTGGTGGAGACAGTAATGTGGTGGAGACAGTGGTGTGGTGGAGACAGTAATGTGGTGGAGACAGTGGTGTGGTGGAGACAGAAATGTGGTGGAGACAGAGGTGTGGTGGAAACAGTGGTGTGGTGGAGACAGTGGTGTGGTGGAGACAGAAATGTGGTGGAGACAGAGGTGTGGTGGAGACAGTAATGTTGTGGAGACAGAGGTGTGGTGGAGACAGTAATGTGGTGGAGACAGTGGTGTGGTGGAGACAGTAATGTGGTGGAGACAGTAATGTGGTGGAGACAGTAATGTGGTGGAGACAGTAATGTGGTGGAGACAAATGTGGTGGAGACAGTTGTGTGGTGGAGACAGTGGTGAGGTGGAGACAGTAATGTGGTGGAGACAGTAATGTGGTGGAGACAGTGGTGAGGTGGAGACAGTAATGTGGTGGAGACAGTAATGTGGTGGAGACAGTAATGTGGTGGAGACAGTGGTGAGGTGGAGACAGTAATGTGGTGGAGACAGTGGTGTGGTGGAGACAGTAATGTGGTGGAGACAGTAATGTGGTGGAGACAGTAATGTGGTGGAGACAGTAATGTGGTGGAGACAGTGGTGAGGTGGAGACAGTAATGTGGTGGAGACAGTAATGTGGTGGAGACAGTAATGTGGTGGAGACAGTAATGTGGTGGAGACAGTAATGTGGTGGAAACAGTAATGTGGTGGAGACAAATGTGGTGGAGACAGTAATGTGCTGGACACAGTAATGTGGTGGAGACAGCAATGTGGTGGAGACAGTAATGTGGTGGAGACAGTAATGTGGTGGAGACCTTCCTAAATAGGCTCAGGAATCTGTACACCATTTGACTGACAGGTGAGAGGCGGGACTAAAGAGTCAGAGCTCAACCCCCGCAACTACAACTAGGTGAGTACACACACATGACTTCAGATACAACAGTACATTACCCAGGGTTAGAGAGGCGGGGTCCAAGAGCTTTTACCTCGATCCTGCAGGCGCACAGAGTAAATACACATCCATGTATACTCATTCACGTACACTCACACACACACACACACACACACACACACACACTCACACACACACACACACACACACACACACACACACACACACACACACACATACACACACACACACACACACACACACACACACACGTATATTAACTCACGTACACAAACTCGCGCACAAAGTCATGAATACGAACACACACACACATGTGCACAAACACACACATGTGCACAAACACACACATGTGCACAAACACACACCTGAACCCCAAACAGACCCATGTACTCAAACACATGTACGCAAACACACCCATGTACACAAACACACACATGTACACAAACACACACATGTACACAAACACACACATGTACACAAACACACCCATGTACACAAACACACACATGTACACAAACACACACATGTACACAAACACATCCATGTACACAAACACACACATGTACACAAACACATCCATGTACACAAACACACACATGTACACAAACACACACATGTACACAAACACACCCATGTACACAAACACACCCATGTCGAAGAAGGGCTAAAATACTTGAGAATGGGAACTGAAAGTAAAAGGCTAGCATTCCGTAAGGGAAATTACGAGAGGATAAGAAAATTCCTAACAGATATAACATGGGAGTCAGAGCTAAGGGAAAAGACGGCCCAAGACATGATGGAATACCTCACGCAGAAGTGCAAGGAGGCAACAGGAAAGTTTATCCCGTCCCAAAAGATAAAAAAATGAAATGCAGATGAGAAACCGATGGTTTAATCAGAGATGTAAGCTAGCTAAGCAACAAAGTAAAAGAGCATGGAGAAACTATAGTAATAACAGGACTCTTGAGAGCAGAGGTTACCAGAGAGCCAGGAATGAATGCGTCAGGGTGAGAAGAGAGGCAGAAGGACAATTTGAAAACGACATAGCAAGCAAGGTTAAGACCAAACCCAAATTGCTGCACAGCCACATCAGGAGAAAGACAACAGTGAAGGAACAGGTAATGAAACTGAGGATAGGGACAGACAGATTCACTACAAATGACAAAGAAGTGTGCGAGGAACTCAATATGCAAATCCAGGAAGTCTTCATATTAGAGCAAGAAGACGTTCCAGAGATAGGAGAAGGAATAATTAACCAGGCACCACTAGAGGAATTTGAGATTACCAGTGGAGATGTAAGGAAGCTTTTGCTAAAGTTGGATGTGACAAAGGCTGAAGGCCCGGATGAAATATCACCATGGATACTAAAGGAAGGAGCAGAAGCACTGTGCCTGCCACTCTCCATGGTGTATAACAAATCACTGGTAACAGGTGAACTGCTAGAAATTTGGAGAACGGCAAACGTAGTCCCGATATACAAGAAGGGTGATTGACAGAGGCACTGAACTACAGGCCAGTGTCCCTAACTTGCATACCATGAAAGTTAATGGAGAAAATTATGCGAAAAAAGCTAGTGGAACATCTGGAGTGAAAGAACTTTGTGTCACAACACCAAATGGTTTCAGGGATGGCAAGGCATGCCTCACAGGATTAATTGAATTCTACGATCAGGCAACAGGAATAAAAGAAGAAAGAGAGGGGTGGGCAGACTGCATATTTTTGGATTGCCAGAAAGCCTTTGACACAGTGCCACACCAGAAACTTGTGTGAAAGCTGGAGATGCAGGCAGGAGTGAAAGGGAAGGTACTCCGTTGAATAAGGGAGTACTTAAGCAACAGGAGACAACGAGTCACTATGCGGGGTGAAGTCTCAGATTGGCGAGACGTCACCAGTGGGGTCCCGCAGGGTTCAATCCTTGGACCCATAGTGTTTCTTATATATGTAAATGATCTTCCATATGGTATAGAATCATTCCTCTCATTGTTTGCTGATGATGAACAAATTATGAGGAAAATTAAGACGGAGGAAGACAGTATGAGACTACAAGATGACCTAGACAGACTGCCTGAATGGTCCAACAAATGGCTAATAAAGTTCAACCCGAGTAAATGTAAGGTAATGAAACTAGGCAGTGGAAACCGGAGGCCAGACACAGGATACAGAATGGGAGATGAAGTCCTTCATGAAACGGACAGAGAGAAGGATCTAGGAGTTGATATCACACCAAACCTGTCTCCTGAAGCCCACATCAAAAGAATAACATCTGCAGCGTATGCGAGGCTGGCTAACATCAGAACTGCCTTCAGGAACCTGTGTAAGGAATCATTCACCTTGTATACCACATATGTAAGACCAATCCTGGAGTATGCGGCCCCAGCATGAAGCCCGTACCTTGTCAAGCACAAGGCGAAGCTTGAAAAAGTTCAGATATGCCACTAGGCTAGTCCCAGAACTAAGAGGCATGAGTTACGAAGAAAGGCTGCGTGAAATGCACCTTACGACACTAGAAGACAGAAGAGTAAGGCGAGACATCATCATTACCTACAAAATTCTGAGAGGAATTGACAGGGTAGATAAAGATATACTGTTTAACACGGGTTGTATACGAACAAGGGGGACACAGGTAGAAACTGAGTACCCAAATGAGCCTCAGGGACGATAGAAAGAACTTTTTCAGTGTCAGAGTAGTTAACGGATGGAATGCATTAGGCAGTGATGTGGTGGAGGTTGACTTCATACACAGTTTCAAATGTAGATATGATGGAGCCCAGTAGGCTCAGGAATCTGTATACCAGTTGATTGACAGTTGAGAGGCGGGACCAATGTGCCATATCTCAACCCCCGCAAGCACAATTAGGTGAGTACACAAACATACCCATGTACACAAACACACACAAGTACACAAACACACCCATGTGCACAAATACACACACACACACGTACACAAACACACACATGTACACAAACACACCCATGTACACAAACATCCCCATGTACACAAACACACCCATGTACACAAACATCCCCATGTACACAAACACACCGATATACACAAACACACACCCATGTACACAAACACACCCATGTACACAAACACACCCATGTACACAAACATCCCCATGTACACAAACACACCGATATACACAAACACACACCCATTTACACAAACACACCCATGTACACAAACACACACCCATGTACACTAACACACCCATGTACACTAACACACACATGAACACAAACACACCTGTTGGAAATTTCCAACTATTATTCTCATCCCTAATACAGTAGGATGTATTTCCTGTATTAGGCTTCATTATTATTTAATATTCATTTACTAATCCTTAGTACAATGGGATGTTTTTCCTGTACTAAGCGTAATTATTACCTAACACTGCTAATTCGTAGTTCTATGCGCATGGGCGACTTTCAGGAAGGAAGGGGACTCTCGCCAATTAGCAGTACGGTTTTCCGAAGCGGTCCCTGCAAATCTTACAATCTAGAAGGTATCCGTACATCCTCGGACGTCAGATTAAGGACGCAGCTTATCAGAATCACGGACACCAGTTCGGCAGGCATTTTTACCTTGTTCAGTAGTTAATTTGAGCTCCGATAATAACTGCTATAGGTGCCATGTCGTAACGCTGCAGGAGATAAAATAAACCCCACGTGAGTGCTGCTTTCGCCCCTCCAAATATTTAGATATTGCGTTTATGTGTGTGAATACTAATTTGGAGTGGAAATTATGGAATTTAATTATTGCAGCCTGGTGCAACACCACTGAGGAAGTGTGTGACTGTCATATACTCACGTGTTCCTAGGGTCACTATCCCAAGCTGTTCAGACTGTTGTAGAGATTGGACTCCATCTACGTCCCTCTGTCACAGCTGAGATTTAATAAGTTTTCATTGTAGATAGTATCTTTTAATTATTGAGAGTCGAAGTATTTCTAATCTTTGCATATTAATCAGATATATGATTTAAATTGTAATATGCAGTAGTATTTCTTGCATTACATTTTATTTATCGTTATCTATGTGTGTGCATATTATCATTATTATTATTACATAATATCCGTTACACACACAGACTAACCTCACAGAAGACCCCCACCCCCAAATGTGTCATGGGAAGCTGGTTCTACGATGCATACAATTTACAGTCATTGCTTTATAGAATATAATTACATATGATCATAGAGATTCATAAGTCACTGGTACTCTCATTTAACAACGCATTCTGTTCCTTCGAATTATCTTAGTTTTAATCATTGTTTTGCATTTATAGAATTATCCATTTTTTTAGTAATAAACTAGAGCCAGATTTCCTCACAACACCCATGTACACAAACACACCCATGTACACAAACACACCCATGTACACAAACATTCCCACATACACAAACATTCCCATGTACACAAACCCACCCATGTACACAAACACTCCCATGTACACAAACATACCCATGTACACAAACACACCCATGTACACAAACATACCCATGTACACAAACACTCCCATGTACACAAACATACCTATGTACACAAACACACCCACATACACAAACATTCCCATGTACACAAACACACCCACATACACAAACATTCCCATGTACACAAACACACCCATGTACACAAACACACCCATGTACACAAACACACTCACCTTAGTACACTCACCCAAGTACTGCCAGAGTGACTGTGGAGCTGAACAGTGTGGACATAACACTGGAGAGGACACAGTAATGATGATTAAATGATTGAGCACATTTATATTATATTAGATACCATTGTTCTTTGTGTTGCCTCGAGTCCTTAGTCACACTAGACACATTCACACTGGGGGTACACAGTCACACTGGGGGTACACAGTCACACTGGGGGTACACAGTCACACTGGGGGTACACAGTCACACTGGGGGTACACAGTCACACTGGGGGTACACAGTCACACTGGGGGAACACAGTCACACTGGGGGTACACAGTCACACTGGGGGTACACAGTCACACTGGGGGTACACAGTCACACTCTGGGTACACAGTCACACTGGGGGTACACAGTCACACTGGGGGTACACAGTCACACTGGGGGTACACATTCACACTGGGGTACACAGTCACACTGGGGGTACACAGTCACACTCTGGGTACACAGTCACACTGGGGTACACAGTCACACTGGGGGTACACAGTCACACTGGGGGTACACAGTCACACTGGGGGTACACAGTCACACTCTGGGTACACAGTCACACTGGGGGTACACAGTCACACTGGGGGTAAGTAGTTGGGATGACGATCTATGGGCCCCTTTTTTTCAGGGAAAAGGGGCCCATAGATCGTCAAGGTTTTCAGGTGAATTTGGACAGTCACAGATGTGGAATTAAGGAATTCTTATGAGAAAAATAATTTCTGAGATTTTAGAAGTTTGTTAAAAGTTCTTATGATGAAAATAATGTCATAGAAGTTTGTTAATAGTTCTTATGGGAGAAATTTCAGAGTTCATACCAAGAATAAACAGATATTTAGGCTGTATATGTTTAAGTAGAATTTTTACTTAGAAACTAGTATATGTCTACATAACTGAATCATTACCCGGCCAACCCCCTCCCCCCTTCCCTCCCAACCCCCTTCATCTCCTGCTCCTACCTCACACCCCCTTCCCTCCATACCCCTGCGTCACCTGTGTTTACTTTACACCGCCAGCCAGACGCCCTGGGCCAAGTCACCTCTGTAATCTTATCTTATCTGATCATTGTGTCTCCGTAATATCTGGACCGTCCCTCTCCTTCATATTGTTCATTCATAATTCCGTACATCGTAATGTTCGTTCCTTTTCATTAAACTAATCAGTTTTACACAAATAAACAAAGTCAGTAAGCAGGGTTACGAGAACTTTCAAATCCAGGGATCCCATCACAATGGTTGTACTCTTCAAGTCACTTGTGTTGTCCCGTCTTGAGTACTGTTCAGTACTCACTTCCCCCTTCAGAGCAGGAGAGATTGCTGAAATAGAGGGAATACAGAGAACATATACGGCACGCATAGATGTAATAAAGCACCTAAATTATTGGGATCGTCTCAAAGCCCTCCAAATGTACTCACTAGAAAGAAGACGAGAGAGATATCAAATAATATACACCTGGAAGATACTGGAGGGCCAAGTACCAAATCTACACAGTAAAATAACAACGTACTGGAGTAAACGATATGGAAGAAAATGTAGAATAGAACCAGTGAAGAGCAGAGGTGCCATAGGCATAATCAGAGAACACTGTATAAACATCAGAGGTCCGCGGTTGTTCAACGTCCTCCCAGCAAGCATAAGAAATATTGCCGGAACAACCGTGGACATTTTCAAGAGGAAACTAGATTTATTCCTCCAAGGAGTGCCGGACCAACCGGGCTGTGGTGGGTATGTGGGTCTGCGGGCCGCTCCAAGCAACAGCCTGGTGGACCAAACTCTCACAAGTCAAGCCTGGCCTCGGGCCGGGCTTGGGGAGTAGAAGAACTCCCAGAACCCCATCAAGCAGGTAATCAACCAGGGTCTAGCTCACGTTCCCCTCCTTAGTTTTACTAATACATCTTCTTTAGTATCCAATCATTTTCTTCGAGATTTAAAACACAGCTATTTCAAACGTATAAAAATACAATAATTTAGTTATCGAGCTCCAGCTCTTGTCCCCCACCCTCGTTCCCTCTCATATCCTCGTTAATACCTAACCAATCCCCCTAAAATTTTAAAACAGTCATATTTCATATGTAGTAAAATAAATCATGTTAGTAAGCAAGTTCTAGCTCCTGTCCCCGCCTTAGTTTATCCCCGTAACTTCTTTACTAACAGTCCAATCCTTCTTAAATTTAAAATATTCATATTTCAAACGTAGTTTAATACAGTAATTTAGTTACCGAGCTCCAGCTCTTGTCCTCCACCTTAGTTCCCTCGCACATCTTCGTTATTAACCCATTATTTTTTCATGAAATTTAAACCCGCCACACTTCTAACTGAGTAAGTAAAGATAACACATTTACCAAACTCTAGCTCTTGTCCTCCGCCTTAGCTCTCTCTCGTATCTTCGTTATTACCTAATCAATAGTAGTAGGGATGGCAACGCACAGACGATTTTTTTTTGGGGGGAAAAAATCGTCTGTGTGAGCCATGGTTTTCAGGGTTTTCAGGTCAAAAATCGTCTGTGTGAGCCATGGTTTTCAGATTCCAATATCGTCTGTGTGAGCCAAAGTTTTCAGGTTCCAATATCTCGTGTGTGAGCCAGGGTTTTCAGGTAAATTTTGTGTCACAGATTTTAGAAGTAAGGATTTCTTATGAGAAAAATAATGTCATACGAGTTTGATAAAGTTCTTATGAGAAAAATAATTTCCAAGACATAGAAGTTTGTTAAGGCCTTATGGGACAAATTCAAGTAATGTATGTAGCTCTTTAGGGCTTCCAGGAGAACTCTACGGACATGTTTTACATGTTTTCAACTTACAAAATCGTCTATGTAAGCCTTAGTTATTCATATAAATTTAGAAAAACACCTGTGTAAGTCATGGTTTTCAGGGTTTCGTACATCACACCCCCCTCCCTCCCCCCTTACCTCGCAATCTCTCGCGTCACCTTTATTTACTTTACGCCCGGCCAGCCAGTCGGCTCTTATCATATCTTATCTTCTCCATAATATCTCGACCGTCCCTCCTCTCTCTCTCTCTCCTCCTCCTATTTCCTTACAACTATTTTCAGAGTTTTCAAATAATCATAGAAGTTTATTTATATGTTTATGACCGAATTTGTAAAAGGACCATTTTCAGAGAATATTGTCTTAGATGTTTTGTTAAGGAAAACAGACCACTTATCCATAACATTTAGTTTTATATCCATTTACGGCTATTTCGCCTGTAATCTGTGAAAACTTGACAGAGTCCATTTTATACCCAATTTTCGGCAGAGTCCAGTTTATGCTCAAATTCGCCAGAGTCTACTTTGAGAGCAAAATTAGTCAGAGACAGTTTTAAGCTCATATTTCATCAGAGTCCAATTATCAACAGAAATTCACCAGAGTCTACTTTGAGAGCAAAATTAGTCAGAGACAGTATTTAGCTCATATTTCATCAGAGTCCAATTTATACCTAAAAAATGAACAGAGTCTACTTTGAGAGCAAAATTAGTCAGAGACAGTTTTAAGCTCATATTTCATCAGAGTCCAATTATCAACAGAAATTCGCCAGAGTCTACTTTGAGAGCAAATTTCATCAGTGTCCTGTAATCTGTGAAAATTTGACAGAGACCATTTTATACCCAATTTTCGTCAGAGTCCAGTTTATGCTCAAATTCGCCAGAGTCTACTTTAATAGCAAAATTCATCAGAGTCCAGTTTTCTAGCAAATTTCATCAGTGTCCTGTAATCTGTGAAAATTTGACAGAGTCCAGTTCTTGATCGAAATTCATCAGAGTCCAGTTTATACCGAAAATTCGCCAGAGTCTACTTTGTGCCAAAATATTCAGAGTCCAGTTCATGATCGAAATTAATCAGAGTCTAATTAAAGACCCAAATTTGGCAGAGACCACATTTTCGCTACTAGCAGTCCAATCCCCCTGAAATTTTAAACAGTCATATTTCAGACGAAGTAAATAAGATCAAGTCAGTTACAGAGCTCCAGCTCTTGTCCCCCTGTATTTGCATATTTTCTCTATATTCAGCTGCGTTCTCCACATTTTGTCCATGTTTTCTGTGTTCATTCCATGTTCTACAAATGTTCACAGCATTTTTTCTGTAATCTTTCTCTTAGTCTCATTATGTTCTCTACAAATTCTAGTCATATTTTCTATGTACATCATATGTTCTCTGTATAACTTTTATACTCAATATTCATGTTCTCAATGTTCTAGCTTGTTCTTCACACGTTCAGTGTTCATTCTTTGTATTCCCTATGTTCCTTATCATGTCTTCATATTCTCTATAAGTTCATATTCCCTGCATGTTCACTCTATTCATCAACTTTTTCTTACATGTTTTCTGTGTTCACCGTATGTTCACTGTGTTCATTCCCTTACTTAACCTCAATTTTTTTTATGTTCTTTGTTTCTTCCATTCGCTAACTAGTTCTTTGTCAAATATTAGCATCAGCAATACAGTTCCCTCAGCAATTTTAGTCACCAAGTTTTATTTTCAAAACTATATCAAAGTAATTCTCGTTGTCAACTTAATAGTTCTACCAGCCATGTTCTTAAACAAATCTACACTTTATTCAGTTCCAAATTTACAAAAGACAAACCTTTCTTGTAACTTCTTAACTAAAAATCTTTCGCCAATCAACTGAAACATAGTCACTTTCCTCATTTCTCAACTAACTTATTATCCAATCAACCAAAAATTGCCAAAGGAATCTTTCCAACACTGTTCATAACTAAACTTATTCCCTAGTCATCAGAAATAACCGTGTTCTTCATGTTTCATTGTCATTTCATAACTAAAAAATCTTTCGCCAGTCAACTAAAAAACATAGTCACTTTCGTCATTTCTCAACTAAACTTATTATCCAGTCAACTAAAAATAGTCAGAAATATCCTCATTCAACACTGTTCTTAACTAAAACAACCTTTCTCTTAGCTAAAAATTGTCAAAGGAAACTTTTTCAGCACTTTCTTAACAGGCGCTATGTTTCATCAAGAAAAATTGTCAAAGGAAACTTTCCAAAACTGTTCATAACTAGCTTTTATCCATCGTCAATCAACTAAAAATAATAACTTTAATCATTTCTTAACTAAACTTATTCCCCAGTCATCAGAAAATAACCGTGTTCTTCATGTTTCATTGTCATTTCTTAACTAAACATATTCCCCATTCATCAGAAAAATAACCGTGTTCATCATGTTTCATTGTCATTTCTTAACTAAAATTATCTGCCAATCATCAGAAAAAGTCATGTTCATCATGTTTAAGCTTTTGCTCAACTAAAAGTATTCATCGATCAACTAAAAATAGTTACTTCATCATGTTTCCTTGTCATTTCTTAACTGAAATATCACTTCTCTCATCTGAAAATAGTCAGGATTAACCTCATTCAACACCGTTCTTAACTAAAACAGCCTTTCGCTTAGCTAAAAATTGTCAAAGGATTCTTTTCAGCACTGTTCATAACTAACTTTATCCATCGTCAAGTAAGAAAATATAGTCAAAGATATCTATCATCGTCGTTCTTAACTGACATTTATACTTTGTGGAGCACTAAAATAGTCAAATGTAACTTTTTCAACACTTTCGTAACTAAAATTATATGTCGCTAAGTAAGAAAAATAGTCAAAGGTGCTCTCCGTTACACCAAAGTTACTCTTCGAGAAATCAAAGACACTCTTCAATACATCAAGGACTTACTCAAAGACACCAAAGTTACACTCTAAGACATCCTTCGAGACATCAAAGACTTCCTTAAGACTTCAATGGGACTCTTCCATTCATCAAAGACATTCTCTAAGCCCTCAAAGTTATTCTCAGAACAATCAAAAGTTATTCCAAGGCAACAAAAGTTATTCTGAGAATAACTTTTGTTGCCTTGGAATAACTTTTGATTGTTCTGAGAATAACTTTGAGGGCTTAGAGAATGTCTTTGATGAATGGAAGAGTCCCATTGAAGTCTTAAGGAAGTCTTTGATGTCTCGAAGGATGTCTTAGAGTGTAACTTTGGTGTCTTTGAGTAAGTCCTTGATGTATTGAAGAGTGTCTTTGATTTCTCGAAGAGTAACTTTGGTGTAACGGAGAGCACCTTTGACTATTTTTCTTACTTAGCGACATATAATTTTAGTTACGAAAGTGTTGAAAAAGTTACATTTGACTATTTTAGTGCTCCACAAAGTATAAATGTCAGTTAAAAACGACGATGATAGATATCTTTGACTATATTTTCTTACTTGACGATGGATAAAGTTAGTTATGAACAGTGCTGAAAAGAATCCTTTGACAATTTTTAGCTAAGCGAAAGGCTGTTTTAGTTAAGAACGGTGTTGAATGAGGTTAATCCTGACTATTTTCAGATGAGAGAAGTGATATTTCAGTTAAGAAATGACAAGGAAACATGATGAAGTAACTATTTTTAGTTGATCGATGAATACTTTTAGTTGAGCAAAAGCTTAAACATGATGAACATGACTTTTTCTGATGATTGGCAGATAATTTTAGTTAAGAAATGACAATGAAACATGATGAACACGGTTATTTTTCTGATGAATGGGGAATATGTTTAGTTAAGAAATGACAATGAAACATGAAGAACACGGTTATTTTCTGATGACTGGGGAATAAGTTTAGTTAAGAAATGATTAAAGTTATTATTTTTAGTTGATTGACGATGGATAAAAGCTAGTTATGAACAGTTTTGGAAAGTTTCCTTTGACAATTTTTCTTGATGAAACATAGCGCCTGTTAAGAAAGTGCTGAAAAAGTTTCCTTTGACAATTTTTAGCTAAGAGAAAGGTTGTTTTAGTTAAGAACAGTGTTGAATGAGGATATTTCTGACTATTTTTAGTTGACTGGATAATAAGTTTAGTTGAGAAATGACGAAAGTGACTATGTTTTTTAGTTGACTGGCGAAAGATTTTTTAGTTATGAAATGACAATGAAACATGAAGAACACGGTTATTTCTGATGACTAGGGAATAAGTTTAGTTATGAACAGTGTTGGAAAGATTCCTTTGGCAATTTTTGGTTGATTGGATAATAAGTTAGTTGAGAAATGAGGAAAGTGACTATGTTTCAGTTGATTGGCGAAAGATTTTTAGTTAAGAAGTTACAAGAAAGGTTTGTCTTTTGTAAATTTGGAACTGAATAAAGTGTAGATTTGTTTAAGAACATGGCTGGTAGAACTATTAAGTTGACAACGAGAATTACTTTGATATAGTTTTGAAAATAAAACTTGGTGACTAAAATTGCTGAGGGAACTGTATTGCTGATGCTAATATTTGACAAAGAACTAGTTAGCGAATGGAAGAAACAAAGAACATAAAAAAAATTGAGGTTAAGTAAGGGAATGAACACAGTGAACATACGGTGAACACAGAAAACATGTAAGAAAAAGTTGATGAATAGAGTGAACATGCAGGGAATATGAACTTATAGAGAATATGAAGACATGATAAGGAACATAGGGAATACAAAGAATGAACACTGAACGTGTGAAGAACAAGCTAGAACATTGAGAACATGAATATTGAGTATAAAAGTTATACAGAGAACATATGATGTACATAGAAAATATGACTAGAATTTGTAGAGAACATAATGAGACTAAGAGAAAGATTACAGAAAAAATGCTGTGAACATTTGTAGAACATGGAATGAACACAGAAAACATGGACAAAATGTGGAGAACGCAGCTGAATATAGAGAAAATATGCAAATACAGGGGGACAAGAGCTGGAGCTCTGTAACTGACTTGATCTTATTTACTTCGTCTGAAATATGACTGTTTAAAATTTCAGGGGGATTGGACTGCTAGTAGCGAAAATGTGGTCTCTGCCAAATTTGGGTCTTTAATTAGACTCTGATTAATTTCGATCATGAACTGGACTCTGAATATTTTGGCACAAAGTAGACTCTGGCGATTTTTCGGTATAAACTGGACTCTGATGAATTTCGATCAAGAACTGGACTCTGTCAAATTTTCACAGATTACAGGACACTGATGAAATTTGCTAGAAAACTGGACTCTGATGAATTTTGCTATTAAAGTAGACTCTGGCGAATTTGAGCATAAACTGGACTCTGACGAAAATTGGGTATAAAATGGTCTCTGTCAAATTTTCACAGATTACAGGACACTGATGAAATTTGCTCTCAAAGTAGACTCTGGCGAATTTCTGTTGATAATTGGACTCTGATGAAATATGAGCTTAAAACTGTCTCTGACTAATTTTGCTCTCAAAGTAGACTCTGTTCATTTTTTAGGTATAAATTGGACTCTGATGAAATATGAGCTAAATACTGTCTCTGACTAATTTTGCTCTCAAAGTAGACTCTGGTGAATTTCTGTTGATAATTGGACTCTGATGAAATATGAGCTTAAAACTGTCTCTGACTAATTTTGCTCTCAAAGTAGACTCTGGCGAATTTGAGCATAAACTGGACTCTGCCGAAAATTGGGTATAAAATGGACTCTGTCAAGTTTTCACAGATTACAGGCGAAATAGCCGTAAATGGATATAAAACTAAATGTTATGGATAAGTGGTCTGTTTTCCTTAACAAAACATCTAAGACAATATTCTCTGAAAATGGTCCTTTTACAAATTCGGTCATAAATATATAAATAAACTTCTATGATTATTTGAAAACTCTGAAAATAGTTGTAAGGAAATAGGAGGAGGAGAGAGAGAGAGAGGAGGGACGGTCGAGATATTATGGAGAAGATAAGATATGATAAGAGCCGACTGGCTGGCCGGGCGTAAAGTAAATAAAGGTGACGCGAGAGATTGCGAGGTAAGGGGGGAGGGAGGGGGGTGTGATGTACGAAACCCTGAAAACCATGACTTACACAGGTGTTTTTCTAAATTTATATGAATAACTAAGGCTTACATAGACGATTTTGTAAGTTGAAAACATGTAAAACATGTCCGTAGAGTTCTCCTGGAAGCCCTAAAGAGCTACATACATTACTTGAATTTGTCCCATAAGGCCTTAACAAACTTCTATGTCTTGGAAATTATTTTTCTCATAAGAACTTTATCAAACTCGTATGACATTATTTTTCTCATAAGAAATCCTTACTTCTAAAATCTGTGACACAAAATTTACCTGAAAACCCTGGCTCACACACGAGATATTGGAACCTGAAAACTTTGGCTCACACAGACGATATTGGAATCTGAAAACCATGGCTCACACAGACGATTTTTGACCTGAAAACCCTGAAAACCATGGCTCACACAGACGATTTTTTCCCCCCAAAAAAAAATCGTCTGTGCGTTGCCATCCCTACTACTATCAATTTCCCTGAAATTTCAACCCCCGTGTATTTTAGACACAGTAAATAAGATCAAGTCAGTTAACGAGCTGCACCTCTCGTCCCCCACCGTAGTTCTTTTGTACAAGTTCTTTAGTAACAGAAAATTTTCCCCCAAATTTAAGCATATGCTCTTCAAAGTTAGGAAATCAAATCAAACAGTTAACGAGCTCCAGCTCTCATCCCCAACTTTAGTTCTCTCTCGTATCTTTGTAAATAACCCATCAATTTTCCTGAAATTTTTACCATAGTTGTTTCAGACATAGTAAATAAAAAGTCAGTTCAGTTACCGAGTTTCAACTCTTGTTCGCCGCTTAGCTCATTTGTACAAGTTCTCTATTATCCAACTAAATCACCTGAGATTTAAGATCACCTTATTTCTAACGTAGTAAAATTAACCAGGGGCATTAGGCAAGCTCCATTTCTTCTGCCTTTGATCATCAGACATAAATATATCCGATCAAGTCCATCTCCAGCCTAACTCTTTACCAGAGTAAACACCTAACCCCAACCTGTGTAATTATCTTTTCATCCCCTCCCACCTTCCTCCATCTCATCCAAGTCTCATCAATTTAAATGTAACTGTTAATTTGCTTTCTTTCCCCGTTCATAGCATATTCTCTGTAAGTTCGGACCAGTACTTAGTCTTACATATTCTCTAGTTCTTTCCATTTTATACAAGACTTAAACATCTATTACTATGCATCCTATAATATTTTAACATGACTCATATGTAAATATACCCAACTCCTTCCATCCATTACAAGTCCCAGCATGTTCGCCTCGCATCTCACTACGCTTTCTACTTTACATGTTCTTGCATGTTTTCCGCACATCTCAGTACCGACGCTTACAATCTCTCTCAATCCTTTACACGTTCGCACATGTTCTCAGCCTAACGTGTACAATTTTCCTCCATTCCTCCACTAAATGTTCTTACCCGTTCATTACAGTCCCTTACATGTTCTCTGTAGAACTTTTATACTCAGTATTCATGTTCACTGTATTCATTAACTTTTCTAACATGTTTTCTATGTTCTTTGCCATGTTCCCCGTATGTTCTCTATGTTCACCATATTCTTTATAATCAAATGTACCAAAACATTCTTTTCTTAACTTTCCTTAATTAAAATCATTGGTCAATCAACTAAAAATGATCACTTTCATCATTTCTTAACTAAACTTATTCCCTAGTCAACAGAAAATAACCGTGTTCATCATGTTTCATTGTCATTTCTTATCTAAAATTTTCCGCCAATCAACACAAAAAGCCATGTTCATCATGTTTTTGTCTTTTTGTTTTAACTAAAAGTATTCATCAGTCAACTAAAAATAGTCACTTTCATCATGTTTCCTTGTCATTTCGTAACTGAAATATCACTTCTCTCAACTGAAATAGTCAAGTGTAGCCTCTTTCCAACACTGTTCTTAACTAAAGTAACCTTTCACTTCGCTAAAAAATAGTCAAGGAAACTTCTTTCAGCACTTTCTCATCAGTCATTATGTTTCGTCAAGTAAGAAAAAATAGCCAAAGATATCTATCATCGCGGTTCTTAACTGACATTTATACTTTGTGGAGCACTAAAATAGTCACTGTCATCATATTTTTCATGTCTTTCCTCAACTAAAAATAGTCAAATGTAACTTTTTCATCACTGTTCCTAACTAAAATTATGTGTTGCTAGTTAAGAAAAATAGTCAAATGTAACTTCATCCAGCACTTTTGTAACTAACTTCAAAGAGTAAGAAAAATAGTCAAAGTCACTCTTCGAGACATCAAAGACATTTATCGAGCCATCAAGGACACTCTCAAACACTCCAAAAAATTTACTCGCATCCTCAAAGTCATTCTCAGAGTCATCAAAAAGTTAATCTCAGTCATCAAATGTTATTCTCTAAGTAATCTTTCGTTCATCAGAGAAACTTTCTAAGACATCTTCGTTCATTAAAGTTAATCTCAGAGGGATCTAAAGTTATTATCTAAGACATAAAAGTTATTCTCAGAGCTATCAAAATTATTCTCGAAGTCATCAAAAAGGTATTTTCACGTACTCAAAAGTTAATCTCGGTCATCAAAGTTGTTCTGTAAGATATCTTTGAGACATCAAAGTTACTCTTCAATACATCAAAGACACAATCAAAATACTTCTCATGTTAACAAAAGTTAATCTCAGAGCTATCAAAAGATATTCTCAGACATCTTCATCCATAAAAGTTATTGATGAAGAATAACTTTTGATGACATCAGAGTCATCAAAAGTTATTCCCAGAGCCACCAAAAGTTATTCTCAGAGTCATCTAAAGTTATTATCTAAGACAAAAGTTATTCTCTATATCATCAAAGTTATTCTCTGAGCTATCAAACAATACTACTCATGTTCTCAGAAGACATTCTCCAAGTCATCAAAGATTTTCTCAAGAGTCATCAAAGGTAATCTCTAAATCACTTTCGTTCATCATAGTCGTTTTCTAAGTCATCAAAGTTGTTCTCTAAGACATCGAAGTCATTCTCACAGTCATCAAAGGTAATTTCTAAGTCACTTTCCTTCATCAAAGTTATTCTCTATGTCATAAAAGTTATTCCCAAAACATTAAAAATTAATCTCAGTCATCAAAAAAGTTAATCTCAGTCATCAAAAAGTTAATCTCAGTCATCAAATGTTATTCTCTAAGTAACCTTTCGTTCATCAGAGAAGCTTTCTAAGACATCTTCGTTTATCAAAGTTGTTCTCTAAGACATCAATATTGTTCTCTAAGACATCAAAGATGTTCTCTAAATCATAAAAGTTATTCCCAAAGCTATCAAAGTTTTTCTTCGTTTATCAAAGTTATTCTCAGAGTCATCAAAGGTGATCTCTAACTCACCTTCGTTCATCAAAAAGTTGTTCTCTAAGACACCTTCGTTCATCAAAAAGTTGTTCTCTAAGACACCTTCGTTCATCAAGAAACTCTCCTTCTTCCAACAAGTTATTCTTTAAGACATCTTCAGTCATAAAATTTCTCTCCAAAATGTAACTAGTTCAGCTTTTTCATATCAAACCTGCACTTCTGTAAAAATATATTTTCATAGTCACTTTACCTTAAAACTGTTCTCTGAACTACACTGCATAAACGTACATAACCAATCCTCCCCACCCAATGTTACTTACCTTTTTTTTTTTTTGAGATATATATAAGAGTTGTTACATTCTTGTACAGCCACTAGTACGCGTAGCGTTTCGGGCAGGTCCCTGGAATACGATCCCCGCCGCGAAGAATCGTTTTTTCATCCAAGTACACATTTTACTGTTGCGTTAAGCAGAGGCTACAGTTACGAATTTGCGCCCAGTAAATCCTCCCCGGCCAGGATACGAACCCATGACATACCTAACATAACTTGCTTAACCTAACCTAACTTAACCTAACCTAATCTTACCTAACCCAACTTAACCTAACCTATCTTACCTAACCTAATTTACCTAACCTAACTTAACCTAACCTAACCTAACCTAACTTACTTATCTTAACCTATCTTAACCTAACCTACCTTACCTAACTTAACCTAACTTATCCTGATTAACCTAACCTAACTTACATAACCTAACTTACCTAACCTAGCTTACCCAACCTAACTTAACTTAGCCTAAAATAACCTAATCTTACCTAACTTAACCTAACATAACCTAACTTAACTTAGCCTAAAATAACCTAATCTTACCTAACTTAACCTAACATAACCTAACTTACCTAACCTAACCTAACTTAACCTAACCCAACCTAACCTAACTTAACCTAACCTAACTTACCTAACCTAACAACCTAACCTAACTTACCTAACCTAACAACCTAACCTATCTTACCTAACCTAACTTGCATAACCTAACCTAACCTAACTTATTCTAACTTAACTTACCTAACCTAACCTAACTTACCTATCCTAACTTGCATAACCTAACCTAACCCAACCTAACTTATCCTAACCTAACTTACCTAACCTAACCTAACTTACCTAACCGAACATACCTATCCTAACTTACCTAACCTAACTTAATTGTAAATTACCTAACTTAGCCTTACTTACCCAAACTTACATAAATATTCCTACTTGTCTTTTGTGTGTTTCGTCAATCAATGTCTCATATTCATTTTTTTGTTTCAATGGTTATATTCTCAAATGGTCATTTATGCATTTCTAGTGCTATTTGTTTAAGATTGGGTGTTTAATAAGCATATCAAAGGATTATTGTTATATATGGGCATTTGCTCGTTTCAACAGTTAATTTCTCAAATGGTGATTTTTGCATTTCAAGGGTTATTTGTTAAAGTTCATCAACTTGCTCATAAGTTGTATTTATTATGTTTGTTATAATTGTTCTTATTCTTCCACCCTTTAACCTAGCCTCTTGTGATCTTAGTTTGTTTATTATGTTTGTAATAATTGTCTTACTCTTTCCCCCCTTAACCTAGCCTCTTGTGATCTTAGTTTGTTTATTATGTTTGTAATAATTGTCTTACCCTTTCCCCCCTTAACCTAGCCTCTTGTGATCTTAGTTTGTTTATTATGTTTGTAATAATTGTCTTACCCTTTCCCCCCCTTAACCTAGCCTCTTGTGATCTTAGTTTGTTTATTATGTTTGTAATAATTGTCTTACCCTTTCCCCCCCTTAACCTAGCCTCTTGTGATCTTAGTTTGTTTATTATGTTTGTAATAATTGTCTTACCCTTTCCCCCCTTAACCTAGCCTCTTGTGATCTTAGTTTGTTTATTATGTTTGTAATAATTGTCTTACCCTTTCCCCCCCTTAACCTAGCCTCTTGTGATCTTAGTTTGTTTATTATGTTTGTAATAATTGTCTTACTCTTTCCCCCCTTAACCTAGCCTCTTGTGATCTTAGTTTGTTTATTATGTTTGTAATAATTGTCTTACTCTTTCCCCCCTTAACCTAGCCTCTTGTGATCTTAGTTTGTTTATTATTTTGGTTATCATATGTTCTTATTCCCCAACCCTTTAATCTAACCTTCCACATGTAGTTTATTGGGTTTTGACGTATTTGTTGAATATATTATCCTTTTCCTAACCTTTCAGATGTAGTTTTGTTTCTCCTTTTTGTATATTTTACCCAAACCCACCATCCCACTTAACCTTCCTTCCTTCTTTTACTTTGTTTCTCCTACTCCTTCAATCCCCCTTTTTTCTTTGTCCCCCTCCTTCTATCCCCCTTTCTCTCAATCTCCCTCCTTCTATCCCCCCTTTTCTCTCTATCGTCCTCCTTCTCTTTCCTTTCACTCACTCTCTCTCATTCTCTTATTTTTCTTTTTTCTCAAATTCAAGTCGTAGTTCTCCCATGCTCTCACTCTCTCTCATTCTCTCTCTTCTTTGCTCTCATGCTCTTCCTCCCCCTCTCTCTTACTCCTTGCTCCTCTTTTCATGCTCTCACTCCCTTGCTCTCTTGTTTTCTCAATTTCCAGTCTTAGTAGATCTGTCTCTTTACTACTGTACTTATATTATTACTAAGATAAAGAATGAACTTATATGTGAAAACAAAGTGAAAGAAGGAAAGAAGGTTAAGTGGGATGGTGGGTTTGGGTAAAATATACAAAAAGGAGAAACAAAACTACATCTGAAAGGTTAGGAAAAGGATAATATATTCAACAAATACGTCAAAACCCAATAAACTACATGTGGAAGGTTAGGTTAAAGGGTTGGGGAATAAGAACATATGATAACCAAAATAATGAATACACTAAGATCACAAGAGGCTAGGTTAAAGGGGGAAAGAGTAAGACAATTATTACAAACATAATAAACAAACTAAGATCACAAGAGGCTAGGTTAAGGGGGGAAAGAGTAAGACAATTATTACAAACATAATAAACAAACTAAGATCACAAGAGGCTAGGTTAAAGGGTGGAAGAATAAGAACAATTATAACAAACATAATAAATACAACTTATGAGCAAGTTGATGAACTTTAACAAATAACCCTTGAAATGCAAAAATCACCATTTGAGAAATTAACTGTTGAAACGAGCAAATGCCCATATATAACAATAATCCTTTGATATGCTTATTAAACACCCAATCTTAAACAAATAGCACTAGAAATGCATAAATGACCATTTGAGAAATTAACCCTTGAAACGAGTAAATGTCTATATATAACAATAATCCTTTGATATGCTTATTAAACACCCAATCTTAAACAAATAGCACTAGAAATGCATAAATGACCATTTGAGAAATTAACCCTTGAAACAAACAAATGAATATGAGACATTGATTGACGAAACACACAAAAGACAAGTAGGAAAATTTATGTAAGTTTGGGTAAGTAAGGCTAAGTTAGGAAATTTACAATTAAGTTAGGTTAGGTAAGTTAGGATAGGTATGTTAGGTTAGGTAAGTTAGGTTAGGTTAGGTAAGTTAGGTTAGGTTAGGTAAGTTAGGTTAGGATAAGTTAGGTTAGGTTAGGTTAGGTTATGCAAGTTAGGTTAGGTTATGCAAGTTAGGATAGGTAAGTTAGGTTAGGTTAGGTAAGTTAGGTTAGGTTAGGTAAGTTAGGTTAGGATAAGTTAGGTTAGGTTAGGTTATGCAAGTTAGGTTAGGTAAGATAGGTTAGGATGTTAGGTTAGGTAAGTTAGGTTAGGTTGTTAGGTTAGGTAAGTTAGGTTGGGTTAGGTTAGGTTAAGTTAGGTTAGGTTAGGTAAGTTAGGTTAAGTTAGGTAAGATTAGGTTATTTTAGGCTAAGTTAAGTTAGGTTGGGTAAGCTAGGTTAGGTAAAGTTAGGTTATGTAAGTTAGGTTAGGTTAATCAGGATAAGTTAGGTAAGGTAGGTTAGGTTAAGATAGGTAAATTAGGTTAGGTTAGGTTAGGTTAAGTTAGCTTAGGTAAATTAGGTTAGGTAAGATAGGTTAGGTTAAGTTGGGTTAGGTAAGATAGGTTAGGTTAAGTTAGGTTAGGTTAAGTTAGGTTAGGTTAAGCAAGTTATGTTAGGTATGTCATGGGTTCGTATCCTGGCCGGGGAGGATTTACTGGGCGCAAATCCGTAACTGTAGCCTCTGTTTAACGCAACAGTAAAATGTGTACTTGGATGAAAAAACGATTCTTCGTGGCAGGGGATCGTATTCCAGGGACCTGCCCGAAACGCTACGCGTACTAGTGGCTGTACAAGAATGTAACAACTCTTGTATATATCTCAAAAAAAAAAAAGGTAAGTAACATTGGGTGGGGAGGATTGGTTATGTACGTTTATGCAGTGTAGTTCAGAGAACAGTTTTAAGGTAAAGTGACTAAGAAAATATATTTTTACAGAAGTGCAGGTTTGATATGAAAAAGCTGAACTAGTTACATTTTGGAGAGAAATTTTATGACTGAAGATGTCTTAAAGAATAACTTGTTGGAAGGAGAGTTTCTTGATGAACGAAGGTGTCTTAGAGAACAACTTTTTGATGAACGAAGGTGAGTTAGAGATCACCTTTGATGACTCTGAGAATAACTTTAATAAACGAAGAAAAACTTTAATAGCTTTGGGAATAACTTTTATGATTTAGAGAACATCTTAATGTACACAGTCACACTCTGGGTACACAGTCACACTGGGGGTACACAGTCACACTGGGGGTACATAGCCACACTCTGGGTACACAGTCACACTGGGGGTACACAGTCACACTGGGGGGTACACAGTCACACTGGGGGTACACAGTCACACTGGGGGTACACAGTCGCACTGGGGGGTACACAGTCACACTCTGGGTACATAGTCACACTCTGGGTACACAGTCACACTCTGGGTACACAGTCACACTCTGGGTACACAATCACACTGGGGGTACACAGTCACACTGGGGGGTACACAGTCACACTAGGGGGTACACAGTCACACTCTGGGTACACAGTCACACTCTGGGTACACAGTCACACTCTGGGTACACAGTCACACTGGGGGTACACAGTCACACTAGGGGTACACAGTCACACTGGTTGTACACAATCACACTGGGGGAACACAGTCACACTGGGGTACTCAGTCACACTGGGGTACACATTCACACTGGGGGGTACACACAGTTACACTGGGGGTACACAGTCACACTGGGGTACACAGTCACACTGGGGTACACATTCACACTGGGGGGTACACACAGTTACACTGGGGGTACACAGTCACACTGGGGTACACAGTCACACTGGGGGTACACAGTCACACTGGGGGGTACACAGTCACACTGGGGGTACACAGTCACACTGGGGGGTACACACAGTCACACTGGGGGAACACAGTCACACTGGGGTACACAGTCACACTGGGGGTACACAGTAACACTCTGGGTACACACAGTCACACGGGGGGTACACTGTCACACTGGGGTACACAGTAACACTGGGGGTACACAGTCACACTGAGGTACACAATCACACTGTGGGTACACACAGTCACACTGGGGGAACACAATCACACCGGGGGTACACAGTTACACTAGTGGTACACAGTCACACTGGGGGTACGCACAGTCACACTGGGGGTACACAGTCACACTCTGGGTACACACAGTAACACTGGGGGTACACAGTCACACTGGGGGTACACAGTCACACTGGGGGTACACAGTCACACTGGGGGTACACAGTCACACTGGGGGTACACAGTCACACTGGGGGTACACAGTCACACTGGGGGTACACAGTCACACAAGGGGTACACAGTCACACTGGGGGAACACAGTCACACTGGGGGTACACAGTCACACTGGGGGTACACAGTCACACTAGGGGTACACTGTCACACTAGGGGTACACAGTCACACTGGGGGAACACAGTCACACTGGGGGTACACAGTCACACTGGGGGTACACAGTCACACTAGGGGTACACAGTCACACTAGGGGTACACAGTCACACTGGGGGAACACAGTCACACTGGGGGTACACAGTCACACTGGGGGTACACAGTCACACTGGGGGTACACAGTCACACTGGGGGTACACAGTCACACTGGGGGTACACAGTCACACTGGGGGTACACAGTCACACTGGGGGTACACAGTCACACTGGGGGTACACAGTCACACAGGGGGTACACAGTCACACTGGGGGAACACAGTCACACTGGGGGTACACAGTCACACTGGGGGAACACAGTCACACTAGGGGTACACAGTCACACTGGGGGAACACAGTCACACTGGGGGTACACAGTCACACTGGGGGTACACAGTCACAAGGGGGTACACAGTCACACTGGGGGTACACAGTCACACTGGGGGTACACAGTCAAACTGAAGGGAACACAGTCACACTTACACAGGGGGGTACACACAGGGGTACACACAGGGGTACACAGGGGGGTGGGGGCCTCGTAGCCTGGTGGATAGCGCGCAGGACACGTAATTCTGTGGCGCGGGTTCGATTCCCGCACGAGGCAGAAACAAATGGGCAAAGTTTCTTTCACCCTAAGTGCCCCTGTTACCTAGCAGTAAATAGGTACCTGGGAGTTAGTCAGCTGTTACGGGCTGCTTCCTGGTGTGTGTGTGTGTGTGTGTGTGGTGTGGGGAAAAAAAAAAGTAGTTAGTAAACAGTTGATTGACAGTTGAGAGGCGGGCTGAAAGAGTAAAGCTCAACCCCCGCAAAAACACAACTAGTAAACACAGGTGCACACACAGGTGTACACACAGGCGTGCACACAGGGTGTACACACAGGTGTACACACAGGGTGTACACACAGGTGTACACACAGGGGGTACACACAGGGGTACACAAAGGGGGTACACACAGGGGGTACCCACATGGGTACGCACAGAGGGGTACACACACAGGTGTACGCACAGAGGGGTACACACACAGGGGTACACACAGGGGGTACACACAGGGGTACACACAGCTGTACACACAGGTATACACACAGGGGGTACACACAGGGGGTACCCACATGCGTACACACAGGTGTACACACAGGTTTACACACAGGGGGTACACACAGGTGTACACACAGGGTGTACACACAGGTGTACACACAGTGGGTACACACAGGGTTACACACAGGGGTACACACAAGGGGTACACACAGGTGTACACACAGGGGGTACATACAGGGGTACACACGGGTACACACAGGGGTACACACACAGGGGACACACAGGGGTACACACAGGGGGGTACACACAGGGGTACACACAGGGGGTACACACAGGTGTACACACAGGGGTACACACAGGGGGTACACAGAGGTGTACACACAGGGGGTACACACAGGGGTACACAAGGGGTACACACATGGGTACACACATGGGTACACACAGGGGGTACACACACAGGGGTACACACAGGGGTACACACAGGGGGTACACACAGAGGTACACACAGGGGTACACACAGGGGGTACACACAGAGGTACATACAGGGGTACACACAGGGGAACACACAGGGGTACACACAGGGGTACACACAGGGGTACACACAAGGGTACACATAGGGGTACACACAGGGGTACACACAGGGGGGTACACACAAGAGCACACACAGGGGGTACACATAGGGGTACACACAGGGGGTACACACAGGGGTACACACAGGGGGTACACACAGGGGGTTATCTTGAGATGATTTAGGGGCTTTAGTGTACCCGCGGCCCGGTCCTCGACCAGGCCTCCACCCCCAGGAAGCAGCCCGTGACAGCTGACTAACTCCCAGGAACCTTTTTACTGCTAGGTAACCGGGGCATTCAGGGTGAAAGAAACTTTGCCCATTTGTTTCTGCCTCGTGCGGGAATCGAACCCGCGCCACAGAATTACGAGTCCTGCGCGCTATCCACCAGGCTACGAGGCCCCCGAAGGGTACACACAGGGGGTACACAAAGGTGTGCACACAGGAGATACACACAGGGGTATACAGAGGGGATACACATAGGGGTACACCCAGGGATACACACAGGGGGTACACACAGGAGGTGCACACAAGGGTACACACAGAGGGTACACACAGGGGTACAAACAGGGGGTACACACAGGGGTACACACAGAAAGTACACACAGGGGTACACACAGGGGTACACACTGAGGGTACAGACAGGGGTGCACACAGGGGTACACACAGGGGAACACACATAGAGTACACACAGGGGGTACACACAGGGGTACACACAGGGGAACACACTTGGGTACACACAGGGGGTACACACAGGGGGTACACACAGGGATACACACAGGGGGTACACACAGGGGGTACACACAGTGATACACACAGAGGGTACACAAAGGGGGTACACACAGGGGTACACACAGGGGTACACACTTGGGTACACACAGGGGGTACACACAGGGGTACACTCAGAGGGTACAGACAAGGGTACACACAGGGGTACACACAGGGGAACACACATAGGGTACACACAGGGGGTACACACAGAGGTACACACATGGGTACACACTTGGGTACACACAGGGGGTACACACAGGGGGTACACACAGGGATATACGCAGGCGGTTCATATAGAGGTACATACAGCGGGTACACACAGGGGTACACACATGGGGTACACACAGAGGGTACACACAGGGGTACACACAATGGGTACACACAGAGGGTACACACAGGGGTATACACAGGGGGTACACACAGTGGTACACACAGATGGTACACACAGGGGTATACACAGGGGGTACACACAGGGGAATACACAGGGGGTACACACAGGGGTACACACAGGGGTACACACAGGGGGTACACACAGAGGGTACACACAGGGGTACACACAATGGGTACACACAGGGGGTACACACAGGGGTACACACAAGAGGTAGACACAGGGGTATACACAGGAGGTACACACAGGGGGTATACACAGGGGGTACACACAGGGGGTTCACACAGGGGGTACACGCAGAGGGTACACACAGGGGTATACACAGGGGGTACACACAGGGGTACACACAGAGGGTACACACAGGGGTACACACAGGGGTACACCCAGGGGCACACACAAGAGGTAGACACAGGGGTACACACAGGGGGTACACACAGGGGTATACACAGGGGGTACACACAGGGTTATACACAGTGGTACACACAGGGGATACACACAGAGGGTACACACAGGGGTATACACAGGGGGTACACACAGGGGTACACACAGAGGGTACACACAGGGGTACACACAGGGGTACACCCAGGGTTACACACAAGAGGTAGACACAGGGGGTACACACAGGGGGTACACACAGGGGTACACACAGGGGGTACACACAGGGGGTACACACAGGGGGGTACACACAGGGGGTACACACAGGGGGTACACCCAGGGGTACACACAGGGGTACGTAAAGGGGGGTACACACAAGTGTACACATAAGGGGTACACACAGAGGGTACACACAGGGGTACACCCAGGGGTACACCCAGGGTTACACACAAGAGGTAGACACAGGGGTATACACAGGGGGTACACACCGGGGGTACACACAGGGGTACACACAGGGGTACACACAGGGGGTACACACAGGGGGTACACACAGGGGGTACACACAGGGGGTACACACAGGGGTACACACAGGGGTACGTAAAGGGGGGTACACACAAGTGTACACATAAGGGGTACACACAGAGGGTACACACAGGGGTACACACAGGGGGGTACACACAGGTGTACATACAGGGGGTACACAGAACGGTACACACAGGGGGTACACACATGGGTACACACATGGGTACACACAGGTGGGTACGCACAGGTGAACACACAGGGGGTACACACAGGGGGAACACACAAGGGTATACACAGTGGTACACATAGGGGGTACACACAGGGGGTACACACAAGGGGTACACACAGGAGTACACACAGGGATACACACAGGGGGTACACACTGGGGTACACACAGATGGGTACAAATAGGGGTACAGACAGAGGGTACACACAAGGGGTACACACAGGGGTACTCACAGAGGCACATACAGGGGTACACACAGGTGTACACACAGGTGTACACACCTGTGTGTACACCTAAATCCTTCCCCTCCCCTTACCCCAAATATCCCCTGCATTTTCAGCCCCTGGTCTTCTTCCTTCCCCAAGCAGGCTTGAGAAAGACCAAAGCCCTCTATCCCCCACTCCACCTCCCCCCAAACCCCTGCCAACTGCACCGCAGGAGGGCGTGCCCTTTCCCCAAACAATCCCTGCCCCCTCACCCCCAGGACTTCTTCCTGCCCCAAGTAGGCCTGAGGAAGACCTAAGCACTCCATCTCCCACTCCACCTCCCCCTGAACCCCTGGCAACTACCTCACAGGAGGATGAGCCTACCCAAGTAGCAATGACCATGGAACAACTTCCTACACCTGTGGGCAGTGAGGGTGAAATTGGATATAAGAAAGTGAGCTTCAAGGTAATGTACTCAAACATTGATGGGATTACCAATAAAGCAAGTGAACTGGCAGAAAGGGCCCAAGACGGAAACCCTGATGTAATAGGACTAACGGAAACAAAATTGTCAGGAGTCATAACAGATGCTGTGTTTCCAAAGGACTACTATATAGTAAGGAAAGAGAGGGAAGGGAGAGGAGGTGGAGGAGTGGCCCTGCTGATAAGGAAGGACTGGAGTTTTGATGAGATGGAAATTCCGGGCTGTGACGGGTTCAGAGATTACATAACAGGAACTATAACAATGGGTGGACCTAAGATAATAGTGACAGTCATTTACAACCCTCCGCTAAATGACAGAAGACCTAGACAGGAGTTTGATATGAACAACATGGCAATCATTAATATAATAGAGAGAGCAGCTTCAGTTGCCTGCAGGAATGGCTCAAGATTCTTAATCATGAGCGATTTCAATCATGGAAAGATAGACTGGGAGAATGGGGACCCACATGGAGGTGCAGATACGTGGAGACCTAAACTCTTGGAAGTGGCAACAAGGAATTTTCTGAGCCAGTATGTCAAGGAGCCCACAAGAGTGAGAGGCAATGATGAACCAGCTAGACTCGACTTGATATTCACCCTGAATGACTCAGAAATAAGGGAAGTCAAAGTTGAAGCCCCCATAGGAATGGGTGATCACAGTGTACTGACTTTTGAGTACTTGGTGGAGGTAGGGATAAACTATCCAAGGATGGGATCGGAAGGAAAAAAGACTGAATTACCGAAGAGGAAAATATGACGAGATGAGGAACTTCCTCAGGGGAATACCATGGGAAACAGAACTTAGAGACAAGAATGTGCAGGTCATGATGGATTTTGTCACCCAGAAGTGCCAGGAAGCTGCAGACAGGTTTATCCCCGTCCAAAAGGAGAAAAACGAAAAAAACAGAAAAACCCATGGTTCAACCAGGAATGCAAGGTAGCGAAACAACTGAGTAAAAGAACATGGAGAAACTACAGAAATAACAGAACACCAGAGAGCAGGAAGAGATACCAGAGGGCCAGAAATAAGTACCTCAGAGTGAGGAAGGAAGCAGAGAGACAGTTTGAAAATGACATCGCGAGTAAAGCCAAGACCCAACCAAAGCTGCTCCACAGCCACATCAGGAGGAAAACAGCAGTGAAAGCACAAGTGATGAAGCTGCGAAAAGGGGAAAGCAGATACACAGAGAATGATAAGGAAGTGTGTGAAGAACTCAGCAAGAGATCCCAGGAGGTTTTCACAATAGAACAAGGAGAAGCCCCTGCACTAAGTGAGGAAGTGGCAAACCAAGCAACCTTGGAGGAATTTGACCTCACCAGTGATGAGGTCCAAAGGTGTCTGCTGGAGCTGGATGTGATAATGGCTGTTGGGCCTGACAGAATCTCACCATGGATACTAAAGGAAGGTGCAGAAGCACTAAGTGTGCCACTCTCTATGGTGTATATCAGGTCACTGGAAATAGGAGACTTACCAGAAAGTTGGAAGACAGCTAAAGTGGCCCCAATATACAAGAAGGGTGGCAGGCAAGAGGCAATGAACTACAGAATAGTTTCCTTAACTTGTATACCATGCAAGGTGATGGAGAAGATCGTGAGGAAAAGGTTCGTAGAGCATCTGGAGGGAAATAACTTTGTAACACACCACCAACATGGGTTCAGGGATGGTAAATCGTGCCTCACTGGTTTAATAGAATTGTATGACCAGGCAACAAAAATTAGGCAGGAAAGAGATGGGTGGGCCGACTACATTTTCCTGGACTGTCAAAAAGCCTTTGACACAGTACCCCGTAAAAGGCTGTTAAAAAAGTTGGAGCAACAGGCAGGAGTAAAAAGGAAGATGCTCCAATGGATAAAGGAGTACTTAAGCAACAGGAAACAGCGAGTAACGGTGAGGGGGGAGACATCAGAGTGGCGAGATGTCACCAGCGGAGTCCCACAGAGCTCAGTACTTGGACCCATCCTGTTTCTAATATATGTAAACGATCTTCCAGAGGGTATAGACTCATTCCTCTCAATGTTTGCTGATGATGCAAAAATTATGAGAAGAATCAAGACGGATGAAGATAGACAGAGACTATAGGATGACCTGGATAAACTGGAGGAATGGTCTAGAAAATGGCTGCAAAAGATCAACTCAGGAAAGTGTAAGGTGATGAAATTAGGCGAACGCAGCAGGAGGTTGAACACAAGGTATCATCTGGGAGATGAAATCCTGTAAGAGTCAAATAGAGAAAAAGATTTGGGGGTTGATATCACACCGAACCTGTCCCCAGAGGCCCACATCTAAAAATATCATTAGCTGCCAACATAAGAACTACCTATAGAACTTTGTGTAAGGAATCTTCCAGAACCCTGTATACCACTTATGTAAGACCAATCCTGGAGTATGCAGCTCCAGCCTGGAGTTAAACACAAGACAAAGCTAGAGAAGATTCAGCGGTATGCCACCAGGCACGTCCAGGAACTGAAAGGAATGAGCTACGAGGAAAGGCTAAAGGAGCTGAACCTCACATCCCTGGAAAACAGAAGAGTAAGGGGAGACATGATAACCACCTACAAAATTCTCAGGGGAATTGACAGGGTGGACAAAGACAAATCTTCAGCACGGGTGGAACACGAACAAGGGGACACAGGTGGAAACTTAGTACCCAGATAAGCCACAGAGACGTTAGAAAGAATGTTTTCAGTGTCAAAATAGTTAATAAATGGAATGCTTTAGGCAGTGATATGGTGGAGGCTGACTCCATACACAGTTTCACATGTAGATATGATAGCGCCCAGTAGGCTCAGGAATCTGTACACCAGTTGATTGAGAGTTGAAAGGCGGGACCAAAGAGCCAAAGCTCAACCCCCGCAAGCACAATTAGGTAAGTACAATTAGGTAAGTACAGGTGAACACACAGGGGGTACACACAGGGGAGTATACACAGGGGTACACACAGGGGGTACACACAGGGGTACACATAGGGGGTACACACAGGGGGTACACACAGGGGGTACATATAAGGGTACACACAGGAATACACACAGCGGGTACACACAGGGGTATACATGGGGGGGTACACACAGGGGGTACACACAAGGGTACACACAGGGGATACACACAGGGGTATACACGGGGGGGTACACACAGGGGGTACACACAGGGGGTACACACAGGGGCACACACAGGGGTACTCACAGGGGTACACACAGGGGGTACACACAGGGGGTACACACAGGGGTACACACAAGGGTACACCCAGGGGGTACAAACAGGGGGTACACACAAGGGCACACACAGGGGTACTCACAGGGGTACACACAAGGGTACACGCAGGGGGTACACACAGAGGCACACACAGGGGGTACACACAGGGGTATACACGGGGGGTACACACAGGGGGGTACACACACGGGGGTACACACAGGAGGTACACACAGGGGTACACACGGGGTACACACAGGGGTACACACAGGGGGTACACACAGGGGTACACACAGGGGGTACACACAGGGGTACACACAGGGGGTACACACAGGGGTATACACGGGGGGATACACACAGGGGGTACACACAGGGGGGTACACACAGAGGCACACACAGGGGGTATACACAGGGGTATACACGGGGGGTACACACAGGGGGTACACACAGGGGGGGTACACACAGGAGGTACACACAGGGGTACACACGGGGTACACACAGGGGTACACACAGGGGGTACACACAGGGGTACACACAGGGGGTACACACAGGGGTATAAACGGGGGGTACACACAGGGGGTACACACAGGGGGTACACACAGGGGTACACACAGGAGGTACACACAGGGGCACACACAGGGGTACACACAGGGGTACACACAGGGGGGTACACACAGGGATACACACATGGGTACACACAGGGGGTACACACATGGGTACACACAGAGGTACACACAGAGGGTACACACAGGGGTACACACAGGGGTACAGACAGGGGTATACACGGGGGGTACACACAGGGGCACACACAGGGGGTACACACAGGTGTACACACAGGGGTACACACTGGAGCACACACAGGGGTACACACAGGGGTACACACAGGGGCACACAGGGGCACACACAGGGGTACACACAGGGGTACACACAGGGGGTACACACAGGGGTACACACAGAGGGTACACACAGGGGTACACACAGGGGTATTCACGGGGGGTACACACAGGGGATACACACAGGTGTACACACAGGGGTACACACAGGGGCACACACAGGGGTACACACAGGGC